>NW_026453656.1:0-300000 GCF_943734755.1 Anopheles moucheti
AAAAACTGTCTATTTCAACTAAATTGATCCATCCAAAACGAACTTTGTACTTTGCTATGAAGTTCCACCAGGAATGAGTTTTCATGCAAAAACTGTCTATTTCAACTAACTTTGTCCATCCAAAACGAACTTTGTACTTTGCTATGAAGTTCTACCAGGAATGAGTTTTCATGCAAGAACTGTCTATTTCAACTAAATTGATCCATCCAAAACGAACTTTGTACTTTGCTATGAAGTTCCACCAGGAATGAGTTTTCATGCAAGAACTGTCTATTTCAACTAAATTGATCCATCCGAAACGAATTTTGTACTTTGCTATGAAGTTCCACCAGGAATGAGTTTTCATGCAAAAACTGTCTATTTCAACTAACTTTGTCCATCCAAAACGAACTTTGTACTTTGCTATGAAGTTCCACCAGGAATGAGTTTTCATGCAAAAACTGTCTATTTCAACTACTTTGTCCATCCAAAACGAACTTTGTACTTTGCTATGAAGTTCTACCAGGAATGAGTTTTCATGCAAGAACTGTCTATTTCAACTAAATTGATCCATCCAAAACGAACTTTGTACTTTGCTATGAAGTTCCACCAGGAATGAGTTTTTATGCAAAAACTGTCTATTTCAACTAAATTGATCCATCCAAAACGAACTTTGTACTTTGCTATGAAGTTCCACCAGGAATGAGTTTTTATGCAAAAACTGTCTATTTCAACTACTTTGTCCATCCAAAACGAACTTTGTACTTTGCTATGAAGTTCCACCAGGAATGAGTTTTCATGCAAAAACTGTCTATTTCAACTAAATTGATCCATCCAAAACGAACTTTGTACTTTGCTATGAAGTTCTACCAGGAATGAGTTTTCATGCAAAAACTGTCTATTTCAACTACTTTGTCCATCCAAAACGAACTTTGTACTTTGCTATGAAGTTCCACCAGGAATGAGTTTTCATGCAAAAACTGTCTATTTCAACTAACTTTGTCCATCCAAAACGAACTTTGTACTTTGCTATGAAGTTCTACCAGGAATGAGTTTTCATGCAAAAACTGTCTATTTCAACTAAATTGATCCATCCGAAACGAACTTTGTACTTTGCTATGAATTTCCACCAGGAATGAGTTTTCATGCAAAAACTGTCTATTTCAACTAAATTGATCCATCCAAAACGAACTTTGTACTTTGCTATGAAGTTCCACCAGGAATGAGTTTTCATGCAAAAACTGTCTATTTCAACTAAATTGATCCATCCAAAACGAACTTTGTACTTTGCTATGAAGTTCCACCAGGAATGAGTTTTCATGCAAAAACTGTCTATTTCAACTTAATTCGTCCATCCAAAACGAACTTTGTACTTTGCTATGAAGTTCCACCAGGAATGAGTTTTCATGCAAGAACTGTCTATTTCAACTAACTTTGTCCATCCAAAACGAACTTTGTACTTTGCTATGAAGTTCCACCAGGAATGAGTTTTTATGCAAAAACTGTCTATTTCAACTAAATTGATCCATCCGAAACGAATTTTGTACTTTGCTATGAAGTTCCACCAGGAATGAGTTTTCATGCAAGAACTGTCTATTTCAACTAACTTTGTCCATCCAAAACGAACTTTGTACTTTGCTATGAAGTTCCACCAGGAATGAGTTTTCATGCAAAAACTGTCTATTTCAACTTAATTCGTCCATCCAAAACGAACTTTGTACTTTGCTATGAAGTTCCACCAGGAATGAGTTTTCATGCAAAAACTGTCTATTTCAACTAAATTGATCCATCCAAAACGAACTTTGTACTTTGCTATGAAGTTCTACCAGGAATGAGTTTTTATGCAAAAACTGTCTATTTCAACTAAATTGATCCATCCGAAACGAATTTTGTACTTTGCTATGAAGTTCCACCAGGAATGAGTTTTCATACAAAAACTGTCTATTTCAACTAACTTTGTCCATCCAAAACGAACTTTGTACTTTGCTATGAAGTTCCACCAGGAATGAGTTTTCATGCAAGAACTGTCTATTTCAACTAACTTTGTCCATCCAAAACGAACTTTGTACTTTGCTATGAAGTTCCACCAGGAATGAGTTTTCATGCAAGAACTGTCTATTTCAACTAACTTTGTCCATCCAAAACGAACTTTGTACTTTGCTATGAAGTTCCACCAGGAATGAGTTTTCATACAAAAACTGTCTATTTCAACTAAATTGATCCATCCAAAACGAACTTTGTACTTTGCTATGAAGTTCCACCAGGAATGAGTTTTCATGCAAAAACTGTCTATTTCAACTTAATTCGTCCATCCAAAACGAACTTTGTACTTTGCTATGAAGTTCCACCAGGAATGAGTTTTCATGCAAAAACTGTCTATTTCAACTTAATTCGTCCATCCAAAACGAACTTTGTACTTTGCTATGAAGTTCCACCAGGAATGAGTTTTCATGCAAAAACTGTCTATTTCAACTTAATTCGTCCATCCGATTCGAACTTTGTACTTTGCTATGAAGTTCCACCAGGAATGAGTTTTCATGCAAAAACTGTCTATTTCAACTAACTTTGTCCATCCAAAACGAACTTTGTACTTTGCTATGAAGTTCCACCAGGAATGAGTTTTCATGCAAAAACTGTCGTTTTCAACTAACTTTGTCCATCCAAAACGAACTTTGTACTTTGCTATGAAGTTCCACTAGGAATGAGTTTTCATACAAAAACTGTCTATTTCAACTAAATTGATCCATCCGAAACGAATTTTGTACTTTGCTATGAAGTTCCACCAGGAATGAGTTTTCATGCAAGAACTGTCTATTTCAACTAACTTTGTCCATCCAAAACGAACTTTGTACTTTGCTATGAAGTTCTACCAGGAATGAGTTTTCATGCAAAAACTGTCTATTTCAACTTAATTCGTCCATCCTAAACGAACTTTGTACTTTGCTATGAAGTTCCACCAGGAATGAGTTTTCATGCAAAAACTGTCTATTTCAACTAAATTGATCCATCCAAAACGAACTTTGTACTTTGCTATGAAGTTCTACCAGGAATGAGTTTTTATGCAAAAACTGTCTATTTCAACTAAATTGATCCATCCGAAACGAATTTTGTACTTTGCTATGAAGTTCCACCAGGAATGAGTTTTCATGCAAAAACTGTCTATTTCAACTAACTTTGTCCATCCAAAACGAACTTTGTACTTTGCTATGAAGTTCCACCAGGAATGAGTTTTCATGCAAAAACTGTCTATTTCAACTAACTTTGTCCATCCAAAACGAACTTTGTACTTTGCTATGAAGTTCCACCAGGAATGAGTTTTCATGCAAGAACTGTCTATTTCAACTAACTTTGTCCATCCAAAACGAACTTTGTACTTTGCTATGAAGTTCCACCAGGAATGAGTTTTCATGCAAGAACTGTCTATTTCAACTAACTTTGTCCATCCAAAACGAACTTTGTACTTTGCTATGAAGTTCCACCAGGAATGAGTTTTCATACAAAAACTGTCTATTTCAACTAAATTGATCCATCCAAAACGAACTTTGTACTTTGCTATGAAGTTCCACCAGGAATGAGTTTTCATGCAAAAACTGTCTATTTCAACTTAATTCGTCCATCCAAAACGAACTTTGTACTTTGCTATGAAGTTCCACCAGGAATGAGTTTTCATGCAAAAACTGTCTATTTCAACTTAATTCGTCCATCCAAAACGAACTTTGTACTTTGCTATGAAGTTCCACCAGGAATGAGTTTTCATGCAAAAACTGTCTATTTCAACTTAATTCGTCCATCCGATTCGAACTTTGTACTTTGCTATGAAGTTCCACCAGGAATGAGTTTTCATGCAAAAACTGTCTATTTCAACTAACTTTGTCCATCCAAAACGAACTTTGTACTTTGCTATGAAGTTCCACCAGGAATGAGTTTTCATGCAAGAACTGTCTATTTCAACTAACTTTGTCCATCCAAAACGAACTTTGTACTTTGCTATGAAGTTCCACCAGGAATGAGTTTTCATACAAAAACTGTCTATTTCAACTAAATTGATCCATCCGAAACGAATTTTGTACTTTGCTATGAAGTTCCACCAGGAATGAGTTTTCATGCAAGAACTGTCTATTTCAACTAACTTTGTCCATCCAAAACGAACTTTGTACTTTGCTATGAAGTTCTACCAGGAATGAGTTTTCATGCAAAAACTGTCTATTTCAACTTAATTCGTCCATCCTAAACGAACTTTGTACTTTGCTATGAAGTTCCACCAGGAATGAGTTTTCATGCAAAAACTGTCTATTTCAACTAAATTGATCCATCCAAAACGAACTTTGTACTTTGCTATGAAGTTCTACCAGGAATGAGTTTTTATGCAAAAACTGTCTATTTCAACTAAATTGATCCATCCGAAACGAATTTTGTACTTTGCTATGAAGTTCCACCAGGAATGAGTTTTCATACAAAAACTGTCTATTTCAACTAACTTTGTCCATCCAAAACGAACTTTGTACTTTGCTATGAAGTTCCACCAGGAATGAGTTTTCATGCAAGAACTGTCTATTTCAACTAACTTTGTCCATCCAAAACGAACTTTGTACTTTGCTATGAAGTTCCACCAGGAATGAGTTTTCATGCAAGAACTGTCTATTTCAACTAACTTTGTCCATCCAAAACGAACTTTGTACTTTGCTATGAAGTTCCACCAGGAATGAGTTTTCATACAAAAACTGTCTATTTCAACTAAATTGATCCATCCAAAACGAACTTTGTACTTTGCTATGAAGTTCCACCAGGAATGAGTTTTCATGCAAAAACTGTCTATTTCAACTTAATTCGTCCATCCAAAACGAACTTTGTACTTTGCTATGAAGTTCCACCAGGAATGAGTTTTCATGCAAAAACTGTCTATTTCAACTAAATTGATCCATCCAAAACGAACTTTGTACTTTGCTATGAAGTTCTACCAGGAATGAGTTTTTATGCAAAAACTGTCTATTTCAACTAAATTGATCCATCCGAAACGAATTTTGTACTTTGCTATGAAGTTCCACCAGGAATGAGTTTTCATACAAAAACTGTCTATTTCAACTAACTTTGTCCATCCAAAACGAACTTTGTACTTTGCTATGAAGTTCCACCAGGAATGAGTTTTCATGCAAAAAACTGTCTATTTCAACTTAATTCGTCCATCCAAAACGAACTTTGTACTTTGCTATGAAGTTCCACCAGGAATGAGTTTTCATGCAAGAACTGTCTATTTCAACTAACTTTGTCCATCCAAAACGAACTTTGTACTTTGCTATGAAGTTCCACCAGGAATGAGTTTTTATGCAAAAACTGTCTATTTCAACTAAATTGATCCATCCGAAACGAATTTTGTACTTTGCTATGAAGTTCCACCAGGAATGAGTTTTCATGCAAGAACTGTCTATTTCAACTAACTTTGTCCATCCAAAACGAACTTTGTACTTTGCTATGAAGTTCCACCAGGAATGAGTTTTCATACAAAAACTGTCTATTTCAACTAAATTGATCCATCCAAAACGAACTTTGTACTTTGCTATGAAGTTCCACCAGGAATGAGTTTTCATGCAAAAACTGTCTATTTCAACTTAATTCGTCCATCCAAAACGAACTTTGTACTTTGCTATGAAGTTCCACCAGGAATGAGTTTTCATGCAAAAACTGTCTATTTCAACTAAATTGATCCATCCAAAACGAACTTTGTACTTTGCTATGAAGTTCTACCAGGAATGAGTTTTCATGCAAGAACTGTCTATTTCAACTAAATTGATCCATCCAAAACGAACTTTGTACTTTGCTATGAAGTTCCACCAGGAATGAGTTTTTATGCAAAAACTGTCTATTTCAACTAACTTTGTCCATCCAAAACGAACTTTGTACTTTGCTATGAAGTTCCACCAGGAATGAGTTTTCATGCAAAAACTGTCTATTTCAACTAACTTTGTCCATCCAAAACGAACTTTGTACTTTGCTATGAAGTTCCACCAGGAATGAGTTTTCATGCAAAAACTGTCTATTTCAACTAACTTTGTCCATCCAAAACGAACTTTGTACTTTGCTATGAAGTTCCACCAGGAATGAGTTTTCATGCAAAAACTGTCTATTTCAACTAACTTTGTCCATCCAAAACGAACTTTGTACTTTGCTATGAAGTTCCACCAGGAATGAGTTTTCATGCAAAAACTGTCTATTTCAACTAAATTGATCCATCCGAAACGAATTTTGTACTTTGCTATGAAGTTCCACCAGGAATGAGTTTTCATGCAAAAACTGTCTATTTCAACTAAATTCGTCCATCCGATACGAACTTTGTACTTTGCTATGAAGTTCCACCAGGAATGAGTTTTCATGCAAAAACTGTCTATTTCAACTAAATTGATCCATCCGAAACGAATTTTGTACTTTGCTATGAAGTTCCACCAGGAATGAGTTTTCATGCAAAAACTGTCTATTTCAACTAAATTCGTCCATCCGATACGAACTTTGTACTTTGCTATGAAGTTCCACCAGGAATGAGTTTTCATGCAAAAACTGTCTATTTCAACTAACTTTGTCCATCCAAAACGAACTTTGTACTTTGCTATGAAGTTCCACCAGGAATGAGTTTTCATGCAAAAACTGTCTATTTCAACTAAATTCGTCCATCCGATACGAACTTTGTACTTTGCTATGAAGTTCCACCAGGAATGAGTTTTCATGCAAGAACTGTCTATTTCAACTAAATTGATCCATCCGAAACGAATTTTGTACTTTGCTATGAAGTTCCACCAGGAATGAGTTTTCATGCAAAAACTGTCTATTTCAACTAAATTCGTCCATCCGATACGAACTTTGTACTTTGCTATGAAGTTCTACCAGGAATGAGTTTTCATGCAAAAACTGTCTATTTCAACTAAATTGATCCATCCAAAACGAACTTTGTACTTTGCTATGAAGTTCCACCAGGAATGAGTTTTCATGCAAAAACTGTCTATTTCAACTAAATTGATCCATCCAAAACGAACTTTGTACTTTGCTATGAAGTTCCACCAGGAATGAGTTTTCATGCAAAAACTGTCTATTTCAACTAAATTGATCCATCCAAAACGAACTTTGTACTTTGCTATGAAGTTCCACCAGGAATGAGTTTTCATGCAAAAACTGTCTATTTCAACTAAATTCGTCCATCCGATTCGAACTTTGTACTTTGCTATGAAGTTCTACCAGGAATGAGTTTTCATGCAAAAACTGTCTATTTCAACTAACTTTGTCCATCCAAAACGAACTTTGTACTTTGCTATGAAGTTCCACCAGGAATGAGTTTTCATGCAAAAACTGTCTATTTCAACTAACTTTGTCCATCCAAAACGAACTTTGTACTTTGCTATGAAGTTCCACCAGGAATGAGTTTTCATGCAAGAACTGTCTATTTCAACTAACTTTGTCCATCCAAAACGAACTTTGTACTTTGCTATGAAGTTCCACCAGGAATGAGTTTTCATGCAAAAACTGTCTATTTCAACTAAATTCGTCCATCCGATACGAACTTTGTACTTTGCTATGAAGTTCTACCAGGAATGAGTTTTCATGCAAAAACTGTCTATTTCAACTAAATTGATCCATCCAAAACGAACTTTGTACTTTGCTATGAAGTTCCACCAGGAATGAGTTTTCATGCAAAAACTGTCTATTTCAACTAACTTTGTCCATCCAAAACGAACTTTGTACTTTGCTATGAAGTTCCACCAGGAATGAGTTTTCATGCAAAAATTATCTATTTCAACTAACTTTGTCCATCCAAAACGAACTTTGTACTTTGCTATGAAGTTCCACCAGGAATGAGTTTTCATGCAAAAACTGTCTATTTCAACTAAATTGATCCATCCAAAACGAACTTTGTACTTTGCTATGAAGTTCCACCTGGAAGGAGTTTTCATGCAAAAACTGTCTATTTCAAATAACTTTGTCCATCCAAAACGAACTTTGTACTTTACTATGAAGTTCCACCAGGAATGAGTTTTCATACAAAAACTGTCTATTTCAACTTAATTCGTCCATCCAAAACGAACTTTGTACTTTGCTATGAAGTTCCACCAGGAATGAGTTTTTATGCAAAAACTGTCTATTTCAACTAAATTGATCCATCCAAAACGAACTTTGTACTTTGCTATGAAGTTCCACCAGGAATGAGTTTTCATGCAAAAACTGTCTATTTCAACTAACTTTGTCCATCCAAAACGAACTTTGTACTTTGCTATGAAGTTCCACCAGGAATGAGTTTTCATGCAAAAACTGTCTATTTCAATTAACTTTGTCCATCCAAAACGAACTTTGTACTTTGCTATGAAGTTCCACCAGGAATGAGTTTTCATGCAAAAACTGTCTATTTCAACTAACTTTGTCCATCCAAAACGAACTTTGTACTTTGCTATGAAGTTCCACCAGGAATGAGTTTTCATGCAAAAACGGTCTATTTCAACTAAATTGATCCATCCAAAACGAACTTTGTACTTTGCTATGAAGTTCCACCAGGAATGAGTTTTTATGCAAAAACTGTCTATTTCAACTAACTTTGTCCATCCAAAACGAACTTTGTACTTTGATATGAAGTTCCACCAGAAGTGTGTTTTCATACAAAAACTGTTAATTACAACTAACTTTGTCCATCCGATTCGAACTTTGTTCTTTGATATGAAGTTCCACCAGAAGTGTGTTTTCATACAAAAACTGTTAATTACAACTAACTTTGTCCATCCAAAACGAAGTTTGTACTTTGATATGAAGTTCCACCAGAAGTGTGTTTTCATACAAAAACTGTTAATTACAACTAACTTTGTCCATCCGATTCAAACTTTGTACTTTGATATGAAGTTCCACCAGAAGTGTGTTTTCATACAAAAACTGTTAATTACAACTAACTTTGTCCATCCAAAACGAACTTTGTACTTTGCTATGAAGTTCCACTGGAAGTGTGTTTTCATACAAAAACTGTTAATTACAACTAACTTTGTCCATCCAAAACGAACTTTGTTTTTTCATATGAGGTTCCACTAGAAGTGTGTTTTCATACAAAAACTGTAATTACAACTAACTTTGTCCATCCGATTCGAACTTTGTTCTTTCATATGAATTTCCACCAGAAGTGTGTTTTCATACAAAAACTGTTAATTACAACTAACTTTGTCCATCCAAAACGAAGTTTGTTCGTTGATATGAAGTTCCACTAGAAGTGTGTTTTCATACAAAAACTGTTAATTACAACTAACTTTGTCCATCCGATTCGAACTTTGTTCTTTCATATGAATTTCCACCAGAAGTGTGTTTTCATACAAAAACTGTTAATTACAACTAACTTTGTCCATCCGATTCGAACTTTGTTCGTTGATATGAAGTTCCACCAGAAGTGTGTTTTCATACAAAAACTGTTAATTACAACTAACTTTGTCCATCCGATTCGAACTTTGTTCTTTCATATGAATTTCCACCAGAAGTGTGTTTTCATACAAAAACTGTTAATTACAACTAACTTTGTCCATCCGATTCAAACTTTGTTCGTTGATATGAAGTTCCACCAGAAGTGTGTTTTCATACAAAAACTGTAATTACAACTAACTTTGTCCATCCGATTCGAACTTTGTTCTTTCATATGAATTTCCACCAGAAGTGTGTTTTCATACAAAAACTGTTAATTACAACTAACTTTGTCCATCCAAAACGAAGTTTGTTCGTTGATATGAAGTTCCACTAGAAGTGTGTTTTCATACAAAAACTGTTAATTACAACTAACTTTGTCCATCCGATTCGAACTTTGTTCTTTCATATGAATTTCCACCAGAAGTGTGTTTTCATACAAAAACTGTTAATTACAACTAACTTTGTCCATCCAAAACGAAGTTTGTTCGTTAATATGAAATTCCACTAGAAGTGTGTTTTCATACAAAAACTGTTAATTACAACTAACTTTGTCCATCCAAAACGAACTTTGTTCTTTCATATGAAGTTCCACTAGAAGTGTGTTTTCATACAAAAACTGTTAATTACAACTAACTTTGTCCATCCGATTCGAACTTTGTACTTTGATATGAAGTTCCACCAGAAGTGTGTTTTCATACAAAAACTGTTAATTACAACTAACTTTGTCCATCCAAAACGAACTTTGTTTTTTCATATGAGGTTCCACTAGAAGTGTGTTTTCATACAAAAACTGTAATTACAACTAACTTTGTCCATCCGATTCGAACTTTGTTCTTTCATATGAATTTCCACCAGAAGTGTGTTTTCATACAAAAACTGTTAATTACAACTAACTTTGTCCATCCAAAACGAAGTTTGTTCGTTGATATGAAGTTCCACTGGAAGTGTGTTTTCATACAAAAACTGTTAATTACAACTAACTTTGTCCATCCAAAACGAACTTTGTTCTTTCATATGAAGTTCCACCAGAAGTGTGTTTTCATACAAAAACTGTTAATTACAACTAACTTTGTCCATCCAAAACGAACTTTGTTTTTTCATATGAGGTTCCACTAGAAGTGTGTTTTCATACAAAAACTGTAATTACAACTAACTTTGTCCATCCGATTCGAACTTTGTTCTTTCATATGAATTTCCACCAGAAGTGTGTTTTCATACAAAAACTGTTAATTACAACTAACTTTGTCCATCCAAAACGAAGTTTGTTCGTTAATATGAAATTCCACTAGAAGTGTGTTTTCATACAAAAACTGTTAATTACAACTAACTTTGTCCATCCGATTCGAACTTTGTTCTTTCATATGAAGTTCCACCAGAAGTGTGTTTTCATACAAAAACTGTTAATTACAACTAACTTTGTCCATCCGATTCAAACTTTGTTCGTTGATATGAAGTTCCACCAGAAGTGTGTTTTCATACAAAAACTGTTAATTACAACTAACTTTGTCCATCCGATTCGAACTTTGTTCTTTCATATGAATTTCCACCAGAAGTGTGTTTTCATACAAAAACTGTTAATTACAACTAACTTTGTCCATCCAAAACGAACTTTGTTTTTTCATATGAGGTTCCACTAGAAGTGTGTTTTCATACAAAAACTGTTAATTACAACTAACTTTGTCCATCCGATTCGAACTTTGTTTTTTCATATGAATTTCCACCAGAAGTGTGTTTTCATACAAAAACTGTTAATTACAACTAACTTTGTCCATCCAAAACGAAGTTTGTTCGTTAATATGAAATTCCACTAGAAGTGTGTTTTCATACAAAAACTGTTAATTACAACTAACTTTGTCCATCCAAAACGAACTTTGTTCGTTGATATGAAGTTCCACTGGAAGTGTGTTTTCATACAAAAACTGTTAATTACAACTAACTTTGTCCATCCAAAACGAACTTTGTTTTTTCATATGAGGTTCCACTAGAAGTGTGTTTTCATACAAAAACTGTTAATTACAACTAACTTTGTCCATCCGATTCGAACTTTGTTCGTTGATATGAATTTCCACCAGAAGTGTGTTTTCATACAAAAACTGTTAATTACAACTAACTTTGTCCATCCAAAACGAAGTTTGTTCGTTAATATGAAATTCCACTAGAAGTGTGTTTTCATACAAAAACTGTTAATTACAACTAACTTTGTCCATCCAAAACGAACTTTGTTCTTTCATATGAAGTTCCACTAGAAGTGTGTTTTCATACAAAAACTGTTAATTACAACTAACTTTGTCCATCCGATTCGAACTTTGTACTTTGATATGAAGTTCCACCAGAAGTGTGTTTTCATACAAAAACTGTTAATTACAACTAACTTTGTCCATCCAAAACGAACTTTGTTTTTTCATATGAGGTTCCACTAGAAGTGTGTTTTCATACAAAAACTGTAATTACAACTAACTTTGTCCATCCGATTCGAACTTTGTTCTTTCATATGAATTTCCACCAGAAGTGTGTTTTCATACAAAAACTGTTAATTACAACTAACTTTGTCCATCCAAAACGAAGTTTGTTCGTTGATATGAAGTTCCACTGGAAGTGTGTTTTCATACAAAAACTGTTAATTACAACTAACTTTGTCCATCCGATTCAAACTTTGTTCGTTGATATGAAGTTCCACCAGAAGTGTGTTTTCATACAAAAACTGTTAATTACAACTAACTTTGTCCATCCGATTCGAACTTTGTTCTTTCATATGAATTTCCACCAGAAGTGTGTTTTCATACAAAAACTGTTAATTACAACTAACTTTGTCCATCCGATTCAAACTTTGTTCGTTGATATGAAGTTCCACCAGAAGTGTGTTTTCATACAAAAACTGTAATTACAACTAACTTTGTCCATCCGATTCGAACTTTGTTCTTTCATATGAATTTCCACCAGAAGTGTGTTTTCATACAAAAACTGTTAATTACAACTAACTTTGTCCATCCAAAACGAAGTTTGTTCGTTGATATGAAGTTCCACTAGAAGTGTGTTTTCATACAAAAACTGTTAATTACAACTAACTTTGTCCATCCGATTCGAACTTTGTTCTTTCATATGAATTTCCACCAGAAGTGTGTTTTCATACAAAAACTGTTAATTACAACTAACTTTGTCCATCCAAAACGAAGTTTGTTCGTTAATATGAAATTCCACTAGAAGTGTGTTTTCATACAAAAACTGTTAATTACAACTAACTTTGTCCATCCAAAACGAACTTTGTTCTTTCATATGAAGTTCCACTAGAAGTGTGTTTTCATACAAAAACTGTTAATTACAACTAACTTTGTCCATCCGATTCGAACTTTGTACTTTGATATGAAGTTCCACCAGAAGTGTGTTTTCATACAAAAACTGTTAATTACAACTAACTTTGTCCATCCAAAACGAACTTTGTTTTTTCATATGAGGTTCCACTAGAAGTGTGTTTTCATACAAAAACTGTAATTACAACTAACTTTGTCCATCCGATTCGAACTTTGTTCTTTCATATGAATTTCCACCAGAAGTGTGTTTTCATACAAAAACTGTTAATTACAACTAACTTTGTCCATCCAAAACGAAGTTTGTTCGTTGATATGAAGTTCCACTGGAAGTGTGTTTTCATACAAAAACTGTTAATTACAACTAACTTTGTCCATCCAAAACGAACTTTGTTCTTTCATATGAAGTTCCACCAGAAGTGTGTTTTCATACAAAAACTGTTAATTACAACTAACTTTGTCCATCCGATTCAAACTTTGTTCTTTGATATGAAGTTCCACCAGAAGTGTGTTTTCATACAAAAACTGTAATTACAACTAACTTTGTCCATCCGATTCGAACTTTGTTCTTTCATATGAATTTCCACCAGAAGTGTGTTTTCATACAAAAACTGTTAATTACAACTAACTTTGTCCATCCAAAACGAAGTTTGTTCGTTGATATGAAGTTCCACTGGAAGTGTGTTTTCATACAAAAACTGTTAATTACAACTAACTTTGTCCATCCAAAACGAACTTTGTTCTTTCATATGAATTTCCACCAGAAGTGTGTTTTCATACAAAAACTGTTAATTACAACTAACTTTGTCCATCCAAAACGAAGTTTGTTCGTTGATATGAAGTTCCACTAGAAGTGTGTTTTCATACAAAAACTGTTAATTACAACTAACTTTGTCCATCCGATTCGAACTTTGTTCTTTCATATGAATTTCCACCAGAAGTGTGTTTTCATACAAAAACTGTTAATTACAACTAACTTTGTCCATCCAAAACGAAGTTTGTTCGTTAATATGAAATTCCACTAGAAGTGTGTTTTCATACAAAAACTGTTAATTACAACTAACTTTGTCCATCCAAAACGAACTTTGTTCTTTCATATGAAGTTCCACTAGAAGTGTGTTTTCATACAAAAACTGTTAATTACAACTAACTTTGTCCATCCGATTCGAACTTTGTACTTTGATATGAAGTTCCACCAGAAGTGTGTTTTCATACAAAAACTGTTAATTACAACTAACTTTGTCCATCCAAAACGAACTTTGTTTTTTCATATGAGGTTCCACTAGAAGTGTGTTTTCATACAAAAACTGTAATTACAACTAACTTTGTCCATCCGATTCGAACTTTGTTCTTTCATATGAATTTCCACCAGAAGTGTGTTTTCATACAAAAACTGTTAATTACAACTAACTTTGTCCATCCAAAACGAAGTTTGTTCGTTGATATGAAGTTCCACTGGAAGTGTGTTTTCATACAAAAACTGTTAATTACAACTAACTTTGTCCATCCAAAACGAACTTTGTTCTTTCATATGAAGTTCCACCAGAAGTGTGTTTTCATACAAAAACTGTTAATTACAACTAACTTTGTCCATCCGATTCAAACTTTGTTCTTTGATATGAAGTTCCACCAGAAGTGTGTTTTCATACAAAAACTGTAATTACAACTAACTTTGTCCATCCGATTCGAACTTTGTTCTTTCATATGAATTTCCACCAGAAGTGTGTTTTCATACAAAAACTGTTAATTACAACTAACTTTGTCCATCCGATTCAAACTTTGTTCTTTGATATGAAGTTCCACTAGAAGTGTGTTTTCATACAAAAACTGTTAATTACAACTAACTTTGTCCATCCGATTCGAACTTTGTTCTTTCATATGAATTTCCACCAGAAGTGTGTTTTCATACAAAAACTGTTAATTACAACTAACTTTGTCCATCCAAAACGAAGTTTGTTCGTTAATATGAAATTCCACTAGAAGTGTGTTTTCATACAAAAACTGTTAATTACAACTAACTTTGTCCATCCAAAACGAACTTTGTTCTTTCATATGAAGTTCCACTAGAAGTGTGTTTTCATACAAAAACTGTTAATTACAACTAACTTTGTCCATCCGATTCGAACTTTGTTCTTTCATATGAAGTTCCACCAGAAGTGTGTTTTCATACAAAAACTGTTAATTACAACTAACTTTGTCCATCCGATTCAAACTTTGTTCGTTGATATGAAGTTCCACCAGAAGTGTGTTTTCATACAAAAACTGTTAATTACAACTAACTTTGTCCATCCGATTCGAACTTTGTTCTTTCATATGAATTTCCACCAGAAGTGTGTTTTCATACAAAAACTGTTAATTACAACTAACTTTGTCCATCCAAAACGAACTTTGTTTTTTCATATGAGGTTCCACTAGAAGTGTGTTTTCATACAAAAACTGTTAATTACAACTAACTTTGTCCATCCGATTCGAACTTTGTTTTTTCATATGAATTTCCACCAGAAGTGTGTTTTCATACAAAAACTGTTAATTACAACTAACTTTGTCCATCCAAAACGAAGTTTGTTCGTTAATATGAAATTCCACTAGAAGTGTGTTTTCATACAAAAACTGTTAATTACAACTAACTTTATCCATCCAAAACGAACTTTGTTCTTTCATATGAAGTTCCACTAGAAGTGTGTTTTCATACAAAAACTGTTAATTACAACTAACTTTGTCCATCCGATTCGAACTTTGTTCTTTCATATGAAGTTCCACTAGAAGTGTGTTTTCATACAAAAACTGTTAATTACAACTAACTTTGTCCATCCAAAACGAAGTTTGTTCGTTAATATGAAATTCCACTAGAAGTGTGTTTTCATACAAAAACTGTTAATTACAACTAACTTTGTCCATCCAAAACGAACTTTGTTCGTTGATATGAAGTTCCACTGGAAGTGTGTTTTCATACAAAAACTGTTAATTACAACTAACTTTGTCCATCCGATTCGAACTTTATTCTTTCATATGAATTTCCACCAGAAGTGTGTTTGCATACAAAAACTGTTAATTACAACTAACTTTGTCCATCCAAAACGAACTTTGTTCGTTGATATGAAGTTCCACTGGAAGTGTGTTTTCATACAAAAACTGTTAATTACAACTAACTTTGTCCATCCAAAACGAACTTTGTTTTTTCATATGAGGTTCCACTAGAAGTGTGTTTTCATACAAAAACTGTTAATTACAACTAACTTTGTCCATCCGATTCGAACTTTATTCTTTCATATGAATTTCCACCAGAAGTGTGTTTGCATACAAAAACTGTTAATTACAACTAACTTTGTCCATCCAAAACGAAGTTTGTTCGTTAATATGAAATTCCACTAGAAGTGTGTTTTCATACAAAAACTGTTAATTACAACTAACTTTATCCATCCAAAACGAACTTTGTTCTTTCATATGAAGTTCCACTAGAAGTGTGTTTTCATACAAAAACTGTTAATTACAACTAACTTTGTCCATCCGATTCGAACTTTGTTCTTTCATATGAAGTTCCACTAGAAGTGTGTTTTCATACAAAAACTGTTAATTACAACTAACTTTGTCCATCCAAAACGAAGTTTGTTCGTTAATATGAAATTCCACTAGAAGTGTGTTTTCATACAAAAACTGTTAATTACAACTAACTTTATCCATCCAAAACGAACTTTGTTCTTTCATATGAAGTTCCACTAGAAGTGTGTTTTCATACAAAAACTGTTAATTACAACTAACTTTGTCCATCCGATTCGAACTTTGTTCTTTCATATGAAGTTCCACCAGAAGTGTGTTTTCATACAAAAACTGTTAATTACAACTAACTTTGTCCATCCAAAACGAACTTTGTTCGTTGATATGAAGTTCCACTGGAAGTGTGTTTTCATACAAAAACTGTTAATTACAACTAACTTTGTCCATCCAAAACGAACTTTGTTTTTTCATATGAGGTTCCACTAGAAGTGTGTTTTCATACAAAAACTGTTAATTACAACTAACTTTGTCCATCCGATTCGAACTTTATTCTTTCATATGAATTTCCACCAGAAGTGTGTTTGCATACAAAAACTGTTAATTACAACTAACTTTGTCCATCCAAAACGAAGTTTGTTCGTTAATATGAAATTCCACTAGAAGTGTGTTTTCATACAAAAACTGTTAATTACAACTAACTTTGTCCATCCAAAACGAACTTTGTTCTTTCATATGAAGTTCCACTAGAAGTGTGTTTTCATACAAAAACTGTTAATTACAACTAACTTTGTCCATCCGATTCGAACTTTGTTCTTTCATATGAAGTTCCACTAGAAGTGTGTTTTCATACAAAAACTGTTAATTACAACTAACTTTGTCCATCCGATTCAAACTTTGTTCGTTGATATGAAGTTTCACCAGAAGTGTGTTTTCATACAAAAACTGTTAATTACAACTAACTTTGTCTATCCAAAACGAAGTTTGTTCGTTGATATGAAATTCCACTAGAAGTGTGTTTTCATACAAATACTGTTAATTAAAACTAACTTTGTCCATCCGATTCAAACTTTGTTCGTTGATATGAAGTTCCACCAGAAGTGTGTTTTCATACAAAAACTGTTAATTACAACTAACTTTGTCCATCCGATTCGAACTTTGTTCTTAATATGAAGTTCCACCAGAAGTGTGTTTTCATACAAAAACTGTTAATTACAACTAACTTTGTCTATCCGATTCGAACTTTGTTCGTTGATATGAAGTTCCACCAGAAGTGTGTTTTCATACAAAAACTGTTAATTACAACTAACTTTGTCCATCCGATTCGAACTTTGTTCGTTGATATGAAGTTCCACCAGAAGTGTGTTTTCATACAAAAACTGTTAATTACAACTAACTTTGTCCATCCGATTCGAACTTTGTTCTTAATATGAAGTTCCACCAGAAGTGTGTTTTCATACAAAAACTGTTAATTACAACTAACTTTGTCCATCCAAAACGAACTTTGTTCTTTCATATGAAGTTCCACTAGAAGTGAGTTTTCATACAAAAACTGTTAATTACAACTAACTTTGTCCATCCAAAACGAACTTTGTTCGTTGATATGAAGTTCCACCAGAAGTGTGTTTTCATACAAAAACTGTTAATTACAACTAACTTTGTCCATCCAAAACGAACTTTGTTCTTTCATATGAAGTTCCACTAGAAGTGAGTTTTCATACAAAAACTGTTAATTACAACTAACTTTGTCCATCCAAAACGAACTTTGTTCGTTGATATGAAGTTCCACCAGAAGTGTGTTTTCATACAAATACTGTTAATTAAAACTAACTTTGTCCATCCGATTCAAACTTTGTTCTTTCATATGAAGTTCCACCAGAAGTGTGTTTTCATACAAAAACTGTTAATTACAACTAACTTTGTCCATCCAAAACGAACTTTGTTTTTTCATATGAGGTTCCACTAGAAGTGTGTTTTCATACAAAAACTGTTAATTACAACTAACTTTGTCCATCCGATTCGAACTTTGTTCTTTGATTTGAAGTTCCACCAGAAGTGAGTTTTCATACAAAAACTGTTAATTACAACTAACTTTGTCCATCCAAAACGAACTTTGTTCTTTCATATGAAGTTCCACTAGAAGTGAGTTTTCATACAAAAACTGTTAATTACAACTAACTTTGTCCATCCAAAACGAACTTTGTTCGTTGATATGAAGTTCCACCAGAAGTGTGTTTTCATACAAAAACTGTTAATTACAACTAACTTTGTCCATCCAAAACGAACTTTGTTCTTTCATATGAAGTTCCACTAGAAGTGAGTTTTCATACAAAAACTGTTAATTACAACTAACTTTGTCCATCCAAAACGAACTTTGTTCGTTGATATGAAGTTCCACCAGAAGTGTGTTTTCATACAAAAACTGTTAATTACAACTAACTTTGTCCATCCAAAACGAACTTTGTTCTTTCATATGAAGTTCCACTAGAAGTGAGTTTTCATACAAAAACTGTTAATTACAACTAACTTTGTCCATCCAAAACGAACTTTGTTCGTTGATATGAAGTTCCACCAGAAGTGTGTTTTCATACAAATACTGTTAATTACAACTAACTTTGTCCATCCGATTCAAACTTTGTTCTTTCATATGAAGTTCCACCAGAAGTGTGTTTTCATACAAAAACTGTTAATTACAACTAACTTTGTCCATCCAAAACGAACTTTGTTTTTTCATATGAGGTTCCACCAGAAGTGTGTTTTCATACAAAAACTGTTAATTACAACTAACTTTGTCCATCCGATTCGAACTTTGTTCTTTGATTTGAAGTTCCACCAGAAGTGAGTTTTCATACAAAAACTGTTAATAACAACTAACTTTGTCCATCCAAAACGAACTTTGTTCTTTCATATGAAGTTCCACTAGAAGTGAGTTTTCATACAAAAACTGTTAATTACAACTAACTTTGTCCATCCAAAACGAACTTTGTTCGTTGATATGAAGTTCCACCAGAAGTGTGTTTTCATACAAAAACTGTTAATTACAACTAACTTTGTCCATCCAAAACGAACTTTGTTCTTTCATATGAAGTTCCACTAGAAGTGAGTTTTCATACAAAAACTGTTAATTACAACTAACTTTGTCCATCCAAAACGAACTTTGTTCGTTGATATGAAGTTCCACCAGAAGTGTGTTTTCATACAAATACTGTTAATTAAAACTAACTTTGTCCATCCGATTCAAACTTTGTTCTTTCATATGAAGTTCCACCAGAAGTGTGTTTTCATACAAAAACTGTTAATTACAACTAACTTTGTCCATCCAAAACGAACTTTGTTTTTTCATATGAGGTTCCACTAGAAGTGTGTTTTCATACAAAAACTGTTAATTACAACTAACTTTGTCCATCCGATTCGAACTTTGTTCGTTGATATGAAGTTCCACCAGAAGTGTGTTTTCATACAAAAACTGTTAATTACAACTAACTTTGTCCATCCGATTCGAACTTTGTTCTTAATATGAAGTTCCACCAGAAGTGTGTTTTCATACAAAAACTGTTAATTACAACTAACTTTGTCCATCCAAAACGAACTTTGTTCGTTGATATGAAGTTCCACCAGAAGTGTGTTTTCATACAAATACTGTTAATTAAAACTAACTTTGTCCATCCGATTCAAACTTTGTTCTTTCATATGAAGTTCCACCAGAAGTGTGTTTTCATACAAAAACTGTTAATTACAACTAACTTTGTCCATCCAAAACGAACTTTGTTCTTTCATATGAAGTTCCACTAGAAGTGAGTTTTCATACAAAAACTGTTAATTACAACTAACTTTGTCCATCCAAAACGAACTTTGTTCGTTGATATGAAGTTCCACCAGAAGTGTGTTTTCATACAAATACTGTTAATTAAAACTAACTTTGTCCATCCGATTCAAACTTTGTTCTTTCATATGAAGTGCCACCAGAAGTGTGTTTTCATACAAATACTGTTAATTACAACTAACTTTGTCCATCCGATTCAAACTTTGTTCTTTCATATGAAGTTCCACCAGAAGTGTGTTTTCATACAAAAACTGTTAATTACAACTAACTTTGTCCATCCAAAACGAACTTTGTTTTTTCATATGAGGTTCCACCAGAAGTGTGTTTTCATACAAAAACTGTTAATTACAACTAACTTTGTCTATCCGATTCGAACTTTGTTCGTTGATATGAAGTTCCACCAGAAGTGTGTTTTCATACAAATACTGTTAATTACAACTAACTTTGTCCATCCGATTCAAACTTTGTTCTTTCATATGAAGTTCCACCAGAAGTGTGTTTTCATACAAATACTGTTAATTAAAACTAACTTTGTCCATCCGATTCAAACTTTGTTCTTTCATATGAAGTTCCACCAGAAGTGTGTTTTCATACAAAAACTGTTAATTACAACTAACTTTGTCCATCCAAAACGAACTTTGTTTTTTCATATGAGGTTCCACCAGAAGTGTGTTTTCATACAAAAACTGTTAATTACAACTAACTTTGTCCATCCGATTCGAACTTTGTTCTTAATATGAAGTTCCACCAGAAGTGTGTTTTCATACAAAAACTGTTAATTACAACTAACTTTGTCCATCCAAAACGAACTTTGTTCGTTGATATGAAGTTCCACCAGAAGTGTGTTTTCATACAAATACTGTTAATTAAAACTAACTTTGTCCATCCGATTCAAACTTTGTTCTTTCATATGAAGTTCCACCAGAAGTGTGTTTTCATACAAAAACTGTTAATTACAACTAACTTTGTCCATCCAAAACGAACTTTGTTCTTTCATATGAAGTTCCACTAGAAGTGAGTTTTCATACAAAAACTGTTAATTACAACTAACTTTGTCCATCCAAAACGAACTTTGTTCTTTCATATGAAGTTCCACCAGAAGTGTGTTTTCATACAAAAACTGTTAATTACAACTAACTTTGTCCATCCGATTCGAACTTTGTTCTTAATATGAAGTTCCACCAGAAGTGTGTTTTCATACAAAAACTGTTAATTACAACTAACTTTGTCCATCCAAAACGAACTTTGTTCGTTGATATGAAGTTCCACCAGAAGTGTGTTTTCATACAAATACTGTTAATTAAAACTAACTTTGTCCATCCGATTCAAACTTTGTTCTTTCATATGAAGTTCCACCAGAAGTGTGTTTTCATACAAAAACTGTTAATTACAACTAACTTTGTCCATCCAAAACGAACTTTGTTCTTTCATATGAAGTTCCACTAGAAGTGAGTTTTCATACAAAAACTGTTAATTACAACTAACTTTGTCCATCCAAAACGAACTTTGTTCGTTGATATGAAGTTCCACCAGAAGTGTGTTTTCATACAAATACTGTTAATTACAACTAACTTTGTCCATCCGATTCAAACTTTGTTCTTTCATATGAAGTTCCACCAGAAGTGTGTTTTCATACAAAAACTGTTAATTACAACTAACTTTGTCCATCCAAAACGAACTTTGTTTTTTCATATGAGGTTCCACCAGAAGTGTGTTTTCATACAAAAACTGTTAATTACAACTAACTTTGTCTATCCGATTCGAACTTTGTTCGTTGATATGAAGTTCCACCAGAAGTGTGTTTTCATACAAAAACTGTTAATTACAACTAACTTTGTCCATCCGATTCGAACTTTGTTCGTTGATATGAAGTTCCACCAGAAGTGTGTTTTCATACAAAAACTGTTAATTACAACTAACTTTGTCCATCCAAAACGAACTTTGTTCTTTCATATGAAGTTCCACTAGAAGTGAGTTTTCATACAAAAACTGTTAATTACAACTAACTTTGTCCATCCAAAACGAACTTTGTTCGTTGATATGAAGTTCCACCAGAAGTGTGTTTTCATACAAAAACTGTTAATTACAACTAACTTTGTCCATCCAAAACGAACTTTGTTCTTTCATATGAAGTTCCACTAGAAGTGAGTTTTCATACAAAAACTGTTAATTACAACTAACTTTGTCCATCCAAAACGAACTTTGTTCGTTGATATGAAGTTCCACCAGAAGTGTGTTTTCATACAAATACTGTTAATTAAAACTAACTTTGTCCATCCGATTCAAACTTTGTTCTTTCATATGAAGTTCCACCAGAAGTGTGTTTTCATACAAAAACTGTTAATTACAACTAACTTTGTCCATCCGATTCGAACTTTGTTCGTTGATATGAAGTTCCACCAGAAGTGTGTTTTCATACAAAAACTGTTAATTACAACTAACTTTGTCCATCCGATTCGAACTTTGTTCGTTGATATGAAGTTCCACCAGAAGTGTGTTTTCATACAAAAACTGTTAATTACAACTAACTTTGTCCATCCAAAACGAACTTTGTTCTTTCATATGAAGTTCCACTAGAAGTGAGTTTTCATACAAAAACTGTTAATTACAACTAACTTTGTCCATCCAAAACGAACTTTGTTCGTTGATATGAAGTTCCACCAGAAGTGTGTTTTCATACAAAAACTGTTAATTACAACTAACTTTGTCCATCCAAAACGAACTTTGTTCTTTCATATGAAGTTCCACTAGAAGTGAGTTTTCATACAAAAACTGTTAATTACAACTAACTTTGTCCATCCAAAACGAACTTTGTTCGTTGATATGAAGTTCCACCAGAAGTGTGTTTTCATACAAATACTGTTAATTAAAACTAACTTTGTCCATCCGATTCAAACTTTGTTCTTTCATATGAAGTTCCACCAGAAGTGTGTTTTCATACAAAAACTGTTAATTACAACTAACTTTGTCCATCCGATTCGAACTTTGTTCGTTGATATGAAGTTCCACCAGAAGTGTGTTTTCATACAAAAACTGTTAATTACAACTAACTTTGTCCATCCGATTCGAACTTTGTTCTTAATATGAAGTTCCACCAGAAGTGTGTTTTCATACAAAAACTGTTAATTACAACTAACTTTGTCCATCCAAAACGAACTTTGTTCTTTCATATGAAGTTCCACTAGAAGTGAGTTTTCATACAAAAACTGTTAATTACAACTAACTTTGTCCATCCAAAACGAACTTTGTTCGTTGATATGAAGTTCCACCAGAAGTGTGTTTTCATACAAAAACTGTTAATTACAACTAACTTTGTCCATCCAAAACGAACTTTGTTCTTTCATATGAAGTTCCACTAGAAGTGAGTTTTCATACAAAAACTGTTAATTACAACTAACTTTGTCCATCCAAAACGAACTTTGTTCGTTGATATGAAGTTCCACCAGAAGTGTGTTTTCATACAAAAACTGTTAATTAAAACTAACTTTGTCCATCCGATTCAAACTTTGTTCTTTCATATGAAGTTCCACCAGAAGTGTGTTTTCATACAAAAACTGTTAATTACAACTAACTTTGTCTATCCGATTCGAACTTTGTTCGTTGATATGAAGTTCCACCAGAAGTGTGTTTTCATACAAAAACTGTTAATTACAACTAACTTTGTCCATCCGATTCGAACTTTGTTCTTAATATGAAGTTCCACCAGAAGTGTGTTTTCATACAAAAACTGTTAATTACAACTAACTTTGTCCATCCAAAACGAACTTTGTTCTTTCATATGAAGTTCCACTAGAAGTGAGTTTTCATACAAAAACTGTTAATTACAACTAACTTTGTCCATCCAAAACGAACTTTGTTCGTTGATATGAAGTTCCACCAGAAGTGTGTTTTCATACAAAAACTGTTAATTACAACTAACTTTGTCCATCCAAAACGAACTTTGTTCTTTCATATGAAGTTCCACTAGAAGTGAGTTTTCATACAAAAACTGTTAATTACAACTAACTTTGTCCATCCAAAACGAACTTTGTTCGTTGATATGAAGTTCCACCAGAAGTGTGTTTTCATACAAATACTGTTAATTAAAACTAACTTTGTCCATCCGATTCAAACTTTGTTCTTTCATATGAAGTTCCACCAGAAGTGTGTTTTCATACAAAAACTGTTAATTACAACTAACTTTGTCCATCCGATTCGAACTTTGTTCGTTGATATGAAGTTCCACCAGAAGTGTGTTTTCATACAAAAACTGTTAATTACAACTAACTTTGTCCATCCAAAACGAACTTTGTTCTTTCATATGAAGTTCCACCAGAAGTGTGTTTTCATACAAAAACTGTTAATTACAACTAACTTTGTCCATCCAAAACGAACTTTGTTCTTTCATATGAAGTTCCACTAGAAGTGTGTTTTCATACAAAAACTGTTAATTACAACTAACTTTGTCTATCCGATTCGAACTTTGTTCGTTGATATGAAGTTCCACCAGAAGTGTGTTTTCATACAAAAACTGTTAATTACAACTAACTTTGTCCATCCGATTCGAACTTTGTTCTTAATATGAAGTTCCACCAGAAGTGTGTTTTCATACAAAAACTGTTAATTACAACTAACTTTGTCCATCCAAAACGAACTTTGTTCGTTGATATGAAGTTCCACCAGAAGTGTGTTTTCATACAAATACTGTTAATTAAAACTAACTTTGTCCATCCGATTCAAACTTTGTTCTTTCATATGAAGTTCCACCAGAAGTGTGTTTTCATACAAAAACTGTTAATTACAACTAACTTTGTCCATCCAAAACGAACTTTGTTCTTTCATATGAAGTTCCACTAGAAGTGAGTTTTCATACAAAAACTGTTAATTACAACTAACTTTGTCCATCCAAAACGAACTTTGTTCGTTGATATGAAGTTCCACCAGAAGTGTGTTTTCATACAAAAACTGTTAATTACAACTAACTTTGTCCATCCAAAACGAACTTTGTTCGTTGATATGAAGTTCCACCAGAAGTGTGTTTTCATACAAAAACTGTTAATTACAACTAACTTTGTCCATCCGATTCAAACTTTGTTCGTTGATATGAAGTTCCACCAGAAGTGTGTTTTCATACAAAAACTGTTAATTACAACTAACTTTGTCCATCCAAAACGAACTTTGTTCTTTCATATGAAGTTCCACTAGAAGTGAGTTTTCATACAAAAACTGTTAATTACAACTAACTTTGTCCATCCAAAACGAACTTTGTTCTTTCATATGAAGTTCCACTAGAAGTGAGTTTTCATACAAAAACTGTTAATTACAACTAACTTTGTCCATCCAAAACGAACTTTGTTCGTTGATATGAAGTTCCACCAGAAGTGTGTTTTCATACAAAAACTGTTAATTACAACTAACTTTGTCCATCCAAAACGAACTTTGTTCGTTGATATGAAGTTCCACCAGAAGTGTGTTTTCATACAAAAACTGTTAATTACAACTAACTTTGTCCATCCAAAACGAACTTTGTTCTTTCATATGAAGTTCCACTAGAAGTGAGTTTTCATACAAAAACTGTTAATTACAACTAACTTTGTCCATCCAAAACGAACTTTGTTCGTTGATATGAAGTTCCACCAGAAGTGTGTTTTCATACAAAAACTGTTAATTACAACTAACTTTGTCCATCCGATTCGAACTTTGTTCTTTCATATGAAGTTCCACTAGAAGTGAGTTTTCATACAAAAACTGTTAATTACAACTAACTTTGTCCATCCGATTCGAACTTTGTTCGTTGATATGAAGTTCCACCAGAAGTGTGTTTTCATACAAAAACTGTTAATTACAACTAACTTTGTCCATCCGATTCAAACTTTGTTCTTTCATATGAAGTTCCACTAGAAGTGAGTTTTCATACAAAAACTGTTAATTACAACTAACTTTGTCCATCCGATTCGAACTTTGTTCGTTGATATGAAGTTCCACCAGAAGTGTGTTTTCATACAAAAACTGTTAATTACAACTAACTTTGTCCATCCAAAACGAACTTTGTTCGTTGATATGAAGTTCCACCAGAAGTGTGTTTTCATACAAAAACTGTTAATTACATCTAACTTTGTCCATCCGATTCAAACTTTGTTCTTTCATATGAAGTTCCACCAGAAGTGTGTTTTCATACAAAAACTGTTAATTACAACTAACTTTGTCCATCCAAAACGAACTTTGTTCGTTGATATGAAGTTCCACCAGAAGTGTGTTTTCATACAAAAACTGTTAATTAAAACTAACTTTGTCCATCCGATTCAAACTTTGTTCTTTCATATGAAGTTCCACCAGAAGTGTGTTTTCATACAAAAACTGTTAATTACAACTAACTTTGTCCATCCAAAACGAACTTTGTTCTTTCATATGAAGTTCCACTAGAAGTGAGTTTTCATACAAAAACTGTTAATTACAACTAACTTTGTCCATCCAAAACGAACTTTGTTCGTTGATATGAAGTTCCACCAGAAGTGTGTTTTCATACAAAAACTGTTAATTACAACTAACTTTGTCCATCCGATTCGAACTTTGTTCTTTCATATGAAGTTCCACCAGAAGTGAGTTTTCATACAAAAACTGTTAATTACAACTAACTTTGTCCATCCAAAACGAACTTTGTTCGTTGATATGAAGTTCCACCAGAAGTGTGTTTTCATACAAAAACTGTTAATTAAAACTAACTTTGTCCATCCGATTCAAACTTTGTTCTTTCATATGAAGTTCCACCAGAAGTGTGTTTTCATACAAAAACTGTTAATTACAACTAACTTTGTCCATCCGATTCGAACTTTGTTCGTTGATATGAAGTTCCACCAGAAGTGTGTTTTCATACAAAAACTGTTAATTACAACTAACTTTGTCCATCCGATTCGAACTTTGTTCGTTGATATGAAGTTCCACCAGAAGTGTGTTTTCATACAAAAACTGTTAATTACAACTAACTTTGTCCATCCAAAACGAACTTTGTTCTTTCATATGAAGTTCCACTAGAAGTGAGTTTTCATACAAAAACTGTTAATTACAACTAACTTTGTCCATCCGATTCGAACTTTGTTCGTTGATATGAAGTTCCACCAGAAGTGTGTTTTCATACAAAAACTGTTAATTAAAACTAACTTTGTCCATCCAAAACGAACTTTGTTCTTTCATATGAAGTTCCACTAGAAGTGAGTTTTCATACAAAAACTGTTAATTACAACTAACTTTGTCCATCCGATTCAAACTTTGTTCGTTGATATGAAGTTCCACCAGAAGTGTGTTTTCATACAAAAACTGTTAATTAAAACTAACTTTGTCCATCCGATTCGAACTTTGTTCGTTGATATGAAGTTCCACCAGAAGTGTGTTTTCATACAAAAACTGTTAATTACAACTAACTTTGTCCATCCGATTCAAACTTTGTTCGTTGATATGAAGTTCCACCAGAAGTGTGTTTTCATACAAAAACTGTTAATTACAACTAACTTTGTCCATCCGATTCGAACTTTGTTCGTTGATATGAAGTTCCACTAGAAGTGTGTTTTCATACAAAAACTGTTAATTAAAACTAACTTTGTCCATCCGATTCAAACTTTGTTCTTTCATATGAAGTTCCACCAGAAGTGTGTTTTCATACAAAAACTGTTAATTACAACTAACTTTGTCCATCCGATTCGAACTTTGTTCGTTGATATGAAGTTCCACCAGAAGTGTGTTTTCATACAAAAACTGTTAATTAAAACTAACTTTGTCCATCCAAAACGAACTTTGTTCTTTCATATGAAGTTCCACTAGAAGTGAGTTTTCATACAAAAACTGTTAATTACAACTAACTTTGTCCATCCGATTCAAACTTTGTTCGTTGATATGAAGTTCCACCAGAAGTGAGTTTTCATACAAAAACTGTTAATTACAACTAACTTTGTCCATCCAAAACGAACTTTGTTCGTTGATATGAAGTTCCACCAGAAGTGTGTTTTCATACAAAAACTGTTAATTAAAACTAACTTTGTCCATCCGATTCAAACTTTGTTCTTTCATATGAAGTTCCACCAGAAGTGTGTTTTCATACAAAAACTGTTAATTACAACTAACTTTGTCCATCCGATTCGAACTTTGTTCGTTGATATGAAGTTCCACCAGAAGTGTGTTTTCATACAAAAACTGTTAATTACAACTAACTTTGTCCATCCAAAACGAACTTTGTTCTTTCATATGAAGTTCCACTAGAAGTGAGTTTTCATACAAAAACTGTTAATTACAACTATCTTTGTCCATCCAAAACGAACTTTGTTCGTTGATTTGAAGTTCCACTAGAAGTGAGTTTTCATACCAAAACTGTTAACTACAACTAACTTTGTCCATCCGATTCGAACTTTGTTCTTTCATATGAAGTTCCACCAGAAGTGTGTTTTCATGCAAAAACTGTTAATTACAACTAACTTTATCCATCCAAAACGAACTTTGTTCTTTCATATGAAGTTCCACTAGAAGTGATTTTTCATACAAAAACTGTTAATTACAACTTACTTTATCCATCCAAAACGAACTTTGTTCGTTGATATGAAGTTCCACCAGAAGTGTGTTTTCATACAAAAACTGTTAATTACAACTAACTTTATCCATTCAAAACGAACTTTGTTCGTTGATTTGAAGTTCCACTAGACGTGAGTTTTCATACCAAAACTGTTAATTACAACTAACTTTGTCCATCCGATTCGAACTTTGTTCGTTGATATGAAGTTCCACTAGAAGTGTGTTTTCATACAAAAACTGTTAATTACATCTATCTTTGTCCATCCACAACGAACTTTGTTCGTTGATTTGAAGTTCCACTAGAAGTGAGTTTTCATACCAAAACTGTTAACTACAACTAACTTTGTCCATCCGATTCGAACTTTGTTCTTTCATATGAAGTTCCACCAGAAGTGTGTTTTCATGCAAAAACTGTTAATTACAACTAACTTTATCCATCCAAAACGAACTTTGTTCTTTCATATGAAGTTCCACTAGAAGTGATTTTTCATACAAAAACTGTTAATTACAACTTACTTTATCCATCCAAAACGAACTTTGTTCGTTGATATGAAGTTCCACCAGAAGTGTGTTTTCATACAAAAACTGTTAATTACAACTAACTTTGTCCATCCGATTCGAACTTTGTTCTTTCATATGAAGTTCCACCAGAAGTGTGTTTTCATACAAAAACTTGTAATTACAACTAACTTTATCCATCCAAAACGAACTTTGTTCTTTGATTTGAAGTTCCACTAGAAGTGTGTTTTCATACAAAAACTGTTAATTACAACTAACTTTTTCCATCCGATTCGAACTTTGTTCTTTGACTTGAAGTTCCACCAGAAGTGTGTTTTCATACAAAAACTGTTAATTACAACTAACTTTGTCTATCCAAAACGAACTTTGTTCGTTGATATGAAGTTCCACCAGAAGTGTGTTTTCATACAAAAACTGTTAATTACAATTTACTTTATCCATCCAAAACGAACTTTGTTCTTTGATTTGAAGTTCCACTAGAAGTGTGTTTTCATACAAAAACTGTTAATTACAACTAACTTTGTCCATCCGATTCGAACTTTGTTCTTTGATTTGAAGTTCCACCAGAAGTGTGTTTTCATACAAAAACTGTTAATTACAACTAACTTTGTCAAACCAAAACAAACTTTGTTCGTTGATATGAAGTTCCACCAGAAGTGAGTTTTCATACAAAAACTGTTAATTACAACTAACTTTGTCCATCCGATTCGAACTTTGTTCTTTCATATGAAGTTCCACCAGAAGTGTGTTTTCATACCAATACTGTTAATTACAACTAACTTTATCCATCCAAAACGAACTTTGTTCTTTGATTTGAAGTTCCACTAGAAGTGTGTTTTCATACAAAAACTGTTAATTACAACTAACTTTGTCCATCCAAAACGAACTTTGTTCTTTGATTTGCAGTTCCACAAGAAGTGTGTTTTCATACAAAAACTGTTAATTACAACTAACTTTGTCAAACCAAAACAAACTTTGTTCGTTGATATGAAGTTCCACCAGAAGTGAGTTTTCATACAAAAACTGTTAATTACAACTAACTTTGTCCATCCGATTCGAACTTTGTTCTTTCATATGAAGTTCCACCAGAAGTGTGTTTTCATACCAAAACTGTTAATTACAACTAACTTTATCCATCCAAAACGAACTTTGTTCTTTGATTTGAAGTTCCACTAGAAGTGTGTTTTCATACAAAAACTGTTAATTACAACTAACTTTGTCCATCCGATTCGAACTTTGTTCTTTGATTTGAAGTTCCACCAGAAGTGTGTTGTCATACAAAAACTGTTAATTACAACTAACTATGTCAAACCAAAACAAACTTTGTTCGTTGATATGAAGTTCCACCAGAAGTGAGTTTTCATACAAAAACTGTTAATTACAACTAACTTTGTCCATCCGATTCGAACTTTGTTCTTTGATATGAAGTTCCACCAGAAGTGTGTTTTCATACAAAAACTGTTAATTACAACTCAGTTTGTCCATCCGATTCGAACTTTGTTCTTTGATTTGAAGTTCCACCAGAAGTGTGTTTTCATACAAAAACTGTTAATTACAACTAACTTTGTCCATCCGATTCGAACTTTGTTCGTTGATATGAAGTTCCACCAGAAGTGTGTTTTCATACAAAAACTGTTAATAACAACTAACTTTATCCATCCAAAACGAACTTTGTTCTTTGATTTGAAGTTCCACTAGAAGTGTGTTTTCATACAAAAACTGTTAATTACAACTAACTTTGTCAAACCAAAACAAACTTTGTTCGTTGATATGAAGTTCCACCAGAAGTGAGTTTTCATACAAAAACTGTTAATTACAACTAACTTTGTCCATCCGATTCGAACTTTGTTCTTTGATTTGAAGTTCCACCAGAAGTGTGTTTTCATACAAAAACTGTTAATTACAACTAACTTTGTCAAACCAAAACAAACTTTGTTCGTTGATATAAAGTTCCACCAGAAGTGAGTTTTCATACAAAAACTGTTAATTACAACTAACTTTGTCCATCCGATTCGAACTTTGTTCTTTCATATGAAGTTCCACCAGAAGTGTGTTTTCATACCAAAACTGTTAATTACAACTAACTTTATCCATCCAAAACGAACTTTGTTCTTTGATTTGAAGTTCCACTAGAAGTGTGTTTTCATACAAAAACTGTTAATTACAACTAACTTTGTCCATCCGATTCGAACTTTGTTCTTTGATTTGAAGTTCCACCAGAAGTGTGTTTTCATACAAAAACTGTTAATTACAACTAACTTTGTCTATCCAAAACGAACTTTGTTCGTTGATATGAAGTTCCACCAGAAGTGTGTTTTCATACAAAAACTGTTAATTACAACTAACTTTATCCATCCAAAACGAACTTTGTTCTTTGATTTGAAGTTCCACTAGAAGTGTGTTTTCATACAAAAACTGTTAATTACAACTAACTTTGTCAAACCAAAACAAACTTTGTTCGTTGATTTGAAGTTCCACTAGAAGTGTGTTTTCATACAAAAACTGTTAATTACAACTAACTTTGTCCATCCGATTCGAACTTTGTTCTTTCATATGAAGTTCCACCAGAAGTGTGTTTTCATACCAAAACTGTTAATTACAACTAACTTTATCCATCCAAAACGAACTTTGTTCTTTGATTTGAAGTTCCACTAGAAGTGTGTTTTCATACAAAAACTGTTAATTACAACTAACTTTGTCAAACCAAAACAAACTTTGTTCGTTGATTTGAAGTTCCACTAGAAGTGTGTTTTCATACAAAAACTGTTAATTACAACTAACTTTGTCCATCCGATTCGAACTTTGTTCTTTGATTTGAAGTTCCACCAGAAGTGTGTTGTCATACAAAAACTGTTAATTACAACTAACTTTGTCAAACCAAAACAAACTTTGTTCGTTGATATAAAGTTCCACCAGAAGTGAGTTTTCATACAAAAACTGTTAATTACAACTAACTTTGTCAAACCAAAACGAACTTTGTTCTTTGATTTGAAGTTCCACTAGAAGTGTGTTTTCATACAAAAACTGTTAATTACAACTAACTTTGTCAAACCAAAACAAACTTTGTTCGTTGATTTGAAGTTCCACTAGAAGTGTGTTTTCATACAAAAACTGTTAATTACAACTAACTTTGTCCATCCGATTCGAACTTTGTTCTTTCATATGAAGTTCCACCAGAAGTGTGTTTTCATACCAAAACTGTTAATTACAACTAACTTTATCCATCCAAAACGAACTTTGTTCTTTGATTTGAAGTTCCACTAGAAGTGTGTTTTCATACAAAAACTGTTAATTACAACTAACTTTGTCCATCCGATTCGAACTTTGTTCTTTGATTTGAAGTTCCACCAGAAGTGTGTTTTCATACAAAAACTGTTAATTACAACTAACTTTGTCAAACCAAAACAAACTTTGTTCGTTGATATAAAGTTCCACCAGAAGTGAGTTTTCATACAAAAACTGTTAATTACAACTAACTTTGTCCATCCGATTCGAACTTTGTTCTTTCATATGAAGTTCCACCAGAAGTGTGTTTTCATACCAAAACTGTTAATTACAACTAACTTTATCCATCCAAAACGAACTTTGTTCTTTGATTTGAAGTTCCACTAGAAGTGTGTTTTCATACAAAAACTGTTAATTACAACTAACTTTGTCAAACCAAAACAAACTTTGTTCGTTGATTTGAAGTTCCACTAGAAGTGTGTTTTCATACAAAAACTGTTAATTACAACTAACTTTGTCCATCCGATTCGAACTTTGTTCTTTGATTTGAAGTTCCACCAGAAGTGTGTTGTCATACAAAAACTGTTAATTACAACTAACTTTGTCAAACCAAAACAAACTTTGTTCGTTGATATGAAGTTCCACCAGAAGTGAGTTTTCATACAAAAACTGTTAATTACAACTAACTTTGTCCATCCGATTCGAACTTTGTTCTTTCATATGAAGTTCCACTAGAAGTGTGTTTTCATACAAAAACTGTTAATTACAACTAACTTTGTCCATCCGATTCAAACTTTGTTCTTTCATATGAAGTTCCACTAGAAGTGAGTTTTCATACAAAAACTGTTAATAACAACTAACTTTGTCCATCCGATTCGAACTTTGTTCGTTGATATGAAGTTCCACCAGAAGTGTGTTTTCATACAAAAACTGTTAATTACAACTAACTTTGTCAAACCAAAACAAACTTTGTTCGTTGATATAAAGTTCCACCAGAAGTGAGTTTTCATACAAAAACTGTTAATTACAACTAACTTTGTCCATCCGATTCGAACTTTGTTCTTTCATATGAAGTTCCACCAGAAGTGTGTTTTCATACCAAAACTGTTAATTACAACTAACTTTATCCATCCAAAACGAACTTTGTTCTTTGATTTGAAGTTCCACTAGAAGTGTGTTTTCATACAAAAACTGTTAATTACAACTAACTTTGTCCATCCGATTCGAACTTTGTTCTTTGATTTGAAGTTCCACCAGAAGTGTGTTTTCATACAAAAACTGTTAATTACAACTAACTTTGTCTATCCAAAACGAACTTTGTTCGTTGATATGAAGTTCCACCAGAAGTGTGTTTTCATACAAAAACTGTTAATTACAATTTACTTTGTCCATCCAAAACGAACTTTGTTCGTTGATATGAAGTTCCACCAGAAGTGTGTTTTCATACAAAAACTGTTAATTACAACTAACTTTGTCCATCCGATTCGAACTTTGTTCTTTAATTTGAAGTTCCACTAGAAGTGTGTTTTCATACCAAAACTGTTAATTACAACTAACTTTGTCCATCCCTTTCGAACTTTGTTCTTTGATATGAAGTTCCACCAAAAGTGTGTTTTCATGCAAAAACTGTTAATTACAACTAACTTTGTCAAACCAAAACAAACTTTGTTCGTTTATATGAAGTTCCACCAGAAGTGAGTTTTCATACAAAAACTGTTAATTACAACTAACTTTGTCCATCCAAAACGAACTTTGTTCTTTCATATGAAGTTCCACTAGAAGTGAGTTTTCATACAAAAACTGTTAATAACAACTAACTTTGTCCATCCGATTCGAACTTTGTTCGTTGATATGAAGTTCCACCAGAAGTGTGTTTTCATACAAAAACTGTTAATTACAACTAACTTTGTCCATCCAAAACGAACTTTGTTCGTTGATATGAAGTTCCACCAGAAGTGTGTTTTCATACAAAAACTGTTAATTACAACTAACTTTGTCCATCCGATTCAAACTTTGTTCTTTCATATGAAGTTCCACTAGAAGTGAGTTTTCATACAAAAACTGTTAATTACAACTAAATTGGTCCATCCGATTCAAACTTTGTTCTTTCATATGAAGTTCCACTAGAAGTGAGTTTTCATACAAAACTGTTAATTACAACTAACTTTGTCCATCCGATTCGAACTTTGTTCTTTCATATGAAGTTCCACCAGAAGTGTATTTTCATACAAAAACTGTTAATTACAACTAACTTTATCCATTCAAAACGAACTTTGTTCGTTGATATGATGTTCCACTAGAAGTGAGTTTTCATACAAAAACTGTTAATTACAACTAACTTTGTCCATCCAAAACGAACTTTGTTCTTTCATATAAAGTTCCACTAGAAGTGGGTTTTCATACAAAAACTGTTAATTACAACTTACATTATCCATCCAAAACGAACTTTGTTCGTTGATATGAAGTTCCACTAGAAGTGTGTTTTCATACAAGAACTGTTAATTACAACTAACTTTGTCCATCCGATTCAAACTTTGCTCTTTCATATGAAGTTCCACTAGAGGTGAGTTTTCATACAAAAACTGTTAATTACAACTAACTTTGTCCATCCGATTCAAACTTTGTTCTTTCAGATGAAGTTCCACTAGAAGTGAGTTTTCATACAAAAACTGTTAATTACAACTAACTTTGTCCATCCGATTCGAACTTTGTTCGTTGATATGAAGTTCCACCAGAAGTGTGTTTTCATACAAAAACTGTTAATTACAACTTACTTTATGCATCCAAAACGAACTTTGTTCGTTGATATGAAGTTCCACTAGAAGTGAGTTTTTATACAAAAACTGTTAATTACAACTAACTTTGTCCATCCGATTCAAACTTTGTTCTTTCATATGAAGTTCCACTAGAAGTGAGTTTTCATACAAAAACTGTTAATAACAACTTACTTTGTCCATCCGATTCGAACTTTGTTCGTGGATATGAAGTTCCACTAGAAGTGAGTTTTCATACAAAAACTGTTAATTACAACTTACTTTATGCATCCAAAACGAACTTTGTTCGTTGATATGAAGTTCCACTAGAAGTGTGTTTTCATACAAAAACTGTTAATTACAACTAACTTTGTCCATCCGATTCGAACTTTGTTCTTTCATATGAAGTTCCACCAGAAGTGTGTTTTCATACAAAAACTGTTAATTACAACTAACTTTGTCCATCCGATTCGAACTTTGTTCGTGGATATGAAGTTCCACCAGAAGTGTGTTTTCATACAAAAACTGTTAATTACAACTAACTTTGTCCATCCAAAACGAACTTTGTTCGTTGATATGAAGTTCCACCAGAAGTGTGTTTTCATACAAAAACTGTTAATTACAACTAACTTTGTCCATCCGATTCAAACTTTGTTCTTTCATATGAAGTTCCACTAGAAGTGAGTTTTCATACAAAAACTGTTAATAACAACTAACTTTGTCCATCCGATTCGAACTTTGTTCGTTGATATGAAGTTCCACCAGAAGTGTGTTTTCATACAAAAACTGTTAATTACAACTAACTTTGTCTATCCAAAACGAACTTTGTTCGTTGATATGAAGTTCCACCAGAAGTGTGTTTTCATTCAAAAACTGTTAATTACAACTAACTTTGTCCATCCAAAACGAACTTTGTTCGTTGATATGAAGTTCCACCAGAAGTGTGTTTTCATACAAAAACTGTTAATTACAACTAACTTTGTCCATCCGATTCAAACTTTGTTTTTTCATATGAAGTTCCACTAGAAGTGTGTTTTCATACAAAAACTGTTAATTACAACTAACTTTGTCCATCCGATTCGAACTTTGTTCTTTCATATGAAGTTCCACCAGAAGTGTATTTTCATACAAAAACTGTTAATTACAACTAACTTTGTCTATCCAAAACGAACTTTGTTCGTTGATATGAAGTTCCACCAGAAGTGTGTTTTCATACAAAAACTGTTAATTACAACTAACTTTGTCTATCCAAAACGAACTTTGTTCGTTGATATGAAGTTCCACCAGAAGTGTGTTTTCATACAAAAACTGTTAATTACAACTAACTTTGTCCATCCAAAACGAACTTTGTTCGTTGATATGAAGTTCCACCAGAAGTGAGTTTTCATACAAAAACTGTTAATTACAACTAATTTTGTCCATCCAAAACGAACTTTGTTCGTTGATATGAAGTTCCACCAGAAGTGTGTTTTCATACAAAAACTGTTAATTACAACTAACTTTGTCCATCCGATTCAAACTTTGTTTTTTCATATGAAGTTCCACTAGAAGTGAGTTTTCATACAAAAACTGTTAATTACAACTAACTTTGTCCATTCGATTCGAACTTTGTTCTTTCATATGAAGTTTCACCAGAAGTGTATTTTCATACAAAAACTGTTAATTACAACTAACTTTATCCATTCAAAACGAACTTTGTTCGTTAATATGATGTTCCACTAGAAGTGAGTTTTCATACAAAAACTGTTAATTACAACTAACTTTGTCCATCCAAAACGAACTTTGTTCTTTCATATAAAGTTCCACTAGAAGTGAGTTTTCATACAAAAACTGTTAATTACAACTTACTTTATCCATCCAAAACGAACTTTGTTCGTTGATATGAAGTTCCACTAGAAGTGTGTTTTCATACAAAAACTGTTAATTACAACTAACTTTGTCCATCCGATTCGAACTTTGTTTTTTCATATGAAGTTCCACTAGAAGTGTGTTTTCATACAAAAACTGTTAATTACAACTAACTTTGTCCATCCAAAACGAACTTTGTTCGTTGATATGAAGTTCCACCAGAAGTGTGTTTTCATACAAAAACTGTTAATTACAACTAACTTTGTCCATCCGATTCAAACTTTGTTTTTTCATATGAAGTTCCACTAAAAGTGAGTTTTCATACAAAAACTGTTAATTACAACTAACTTTGTCCATCCGATTCGAACTTTGTTCTTTCATATGAAGTTCCACCAGAAGTGTATTTTCATACAAAAACTGTTAATTACAACTAACTTTATCCATTCAAAACGAACTTTGTTCGTTAATATGATGTTCCACTAGAAGTGAGTTTTCATACAAAAACTGTTAATTACAACTAACTTTGTCCATCCAAAACGAACTTTGTTCTTTCATATAAAGTTCCACTAGAAGTGAGTTTTCATACAAAAACTGTTAATTACAACTTACTTTATCCATCCAAAACGAACTTTGTTCGTTGATATGAAGTTCCACTAGAAGTGTGTTTTCATACAAAAACTGTTAATTACAACTAACTTTGTCCATCCAAAACGAACTTTGTTCGTTGATATGAAGTTCCACTAGAAGTGTGTTTTCATACAAAAACTGTTAATTACAACTAACTTTGTCCATCCGATTCGAACTTTGTTTTTTCATATGAAGTTCCACTAGAAGTGTGTTTTCATACAAAAACTGTTAATTACAACTAACTTTGTCCATCCAAAACGAACTTTGTTCGTTGATATGAAGTTCCACTAGAAGTGTGTTTTCATACAAAAACTGTTAATTACAACTAACTTTGTCCATCCGATTCAAACTTTGTTTTTTCATATGAAGTTCCACTAGAAGTGAGTTTTCATACAAAAACTGTTAATTACAACTAACTTTGTCCATCCGATTCGAACTTTGTTCTTTCATATGAAGTTCCACCAGAAGTGTATTTTCATACAAAAACTGTTAATTACAACTAACTTTATCCATTCAAAACGAACTTTGTTCGTTAATATGATGTTCCACTAGAAGTGAGTTTTCATACAAAAACTGTTAATTACAACTAACTTTGTCCATCCAAAACGAACTTTGTTCTTTCATATAAAGTTCCACTAGAAGTGAGTTTTCATACAAAAACTGTTAATTACAACTTACTTTATCCATCCAAAACGAACTTTGTTCGTTGATATGAAGTTCCACTAGAAGTGTGTTTTCATACATAAACTGTTAATTACAACTAACTTTGTCCATCCGATTCGAACTTTGTTTTTTCATATGAAGTTCCACTAGAAGTGTGTTTTCATACAAAAACTGTTAATTACAACTAACTTTGTCCATCCAAAACGAACTTTGTTCTTTCATATGAAGTTCCACTAGAAGTGTGTTTTCATACAAAAACTGTTAATTACAATTTACTTTATCCATCCAAAACGAACTTTGTTCGTTGATATGAAGTTCCACCAGAAGTGTGTTTTCATACAAAAACTGTTAATTACAACTAACTTTGTCCATCCGATTCGAACTTTGTTCTTTGATATGAATTTCCACCAAAAGTGTGTTTTCATGCAAAAACTGTTAATTACAACTAACTTTGTCCATCCGATTCGAACTTTGTTCTTTGATATGAATTTCCACCAAAAGTGTGTTTTCATGCAAAAACTGTTAATTACAACTAACTTTGTCAAACCAAAACAAACTTTGTTCGTTGATATGAAGTTCCACCAGAAGTGAGTTTTCATACAAAAACTGTTAATTACAACTAACTTTGTCCATCCGATTCGAACTTTGTTCTTTCATATGAAGTTCCACCAGAAGTGTGTTTTCATACAAAAACTGTTAATTACAACTAACTTTGTCTATCCAAAACGAACTTTGTTCGTTGATATGAAGTTCCACCAGAAGTGTGTTTTCATACAAAAACTGTTAATTACAACTAACTTTGTCCATCCGATTCAAACTTTGTTCTTTCATATGAAGTTCCACTAGAAGTGAGTTTTCATACAAAAACTGATAATAACAACTAACTTTGTCCATCCGATTCGAACTTTGTTCGTTGATATGAAGTTCCACCAGAAGTGTGTTTTCATACAAAAACTGTTAATTACAACTAACTTTGTCTATCCAAAACGAACTTTGTTCGTTGATATGAAGTTCCACCAGAAGTGTGTTTTCATACAAAAACTGTTAATTACAACTAACTTTGTCCATCCAAAACGAACTTTGTTCGTTGATATGAAGTTCCACCAGAAGTGTGTTTTCATACAAAAACTGTTAATTACAACTAACTTTGTCCATCCGATTCAAACTTTGTTTTTTCATATGAAGTTCCACCAGAAGTGTGTTTTCATACAAAAACTGTTAATTACAACTAACTTTGTCCATCCGATTCGAACTTTGTTCTTTCATATGAAGTTCCACCAGAAGTGTGTTTTCATACAAAAACTGTTAATTACAACTAACTTTGTCCATCCGATTCGAACTTTGTTCTTTGATATGAATTTCCACCAAAAGTGTGTTTTCATGCAAAAACTGTTAATTACAACTAACTTTGTCCATCCGATTCGAACTTTGTTCTTTGATATGAATTTCCACCAAAAGTGTGTTTTCATGCAAAAACTGTTAATTACAACTAACTTTGTCAAACCAAAACAAACTTTGTTCGTTGATATGAAGTTCCACCAGAAGTGAGTTTTCATACAAAAACTGTTAATTACAACTAACTTTGTCCATCCGATTCGAACTTTGTTCTTTCATATGAAGTTCCACCAGAAGTGTGTTTTCATACAAAAACTGTTAATTACAACTAACTTTGTCTATCCAAAACGAACTTTGTTCGTTGATATGAAGTTCCACCAGAAGTGTGTTTTCATACAAAAACTGTTAATTACAACTAACTTTATCCATTCAAAACGAACTTTGTTCGTTAATATGATGTTCCACTAGAAGTGAGTTTTCATACAAAAACTGTTAATAACAACTAACTTTGTCCATCCGATTCGAACTTTGTTCTTTCATATGAAGTTCCACCAGAAGTGTGTTTTCATACAAAAACTGTTAATTACAACTAACTTTGTCTATCCAAAACGAACTTTGTTCGTTGATATGAAGTTCCACCAGAAGTGTGTTTTCATACAAAAACTGTTAATTACAACTAACTTTGTCCATCCAAAACGAACTTTGTTCTTTCATATAAAGTTCCACTAGAAGTGAGTTTTCATACAAAAACTGTTAATAACAACTAACTTTGTCCATCCGATTCGAACTTTGTTCGTTGATATGAAGTTCCACCAGAAGTGTGTTTTCATACAAAAACTGTTAATTACAACTAACTTTGTCTATCCAAAACGAACTTTGTTCGTTGATATGAAGTTCCACCAGAAGTGTGTTTTCATACAAAAACTGTTAATTACAACTAACTTTGTCCATCCAAAACGAACTTTGTTCGTTGATATGAAGTTCCACCAGAAGTGTGTTTTCATACAAAAACTGTTAATTACAACTAACTTTGTCCATCCGATTCAAACTTTGTTTTTTCATATGAAGTTCCACTAGAAGTGAGTTTTCATACAAAAACTGTTAATTACAACTAACTTTGTCCATCCAAAACGAACTTTGTTCGTTGATATGAAGTTCCACCAGAAGTGTGTTTTCATACAAAAACTGTTAATTACAACTAACTTTGTCCATCCGATTCAAACTTTGTTTTTTCATATGAAGTTCCACTAGAAGTGAGTTTTCATACAAAAACTGTTAATTACAACTAACTTTGTCCATCCGATTCGAACTTTGTTTTTTCATATGAAGTTCCACTAGAAGTGTGTTTTCATACAAAAACTGTTAATTACAACTAACTTTGTCCATCCAAAACGAACTTTGTTCGTTGATATGAAGTTCCACTAGAAGTGTGTTTTCATACAAAAACTGTTAATTACAACTAACTTTGTCCATCCGATTCGAACTTTGTTTTTTCATATGAAGTTCCACTAGAAGTGTGTTTTCATACAAAAACTGTTAATTACAACTAACTTTGTCCATCCAAAACGAACTTTGTTCTTTCATATGAAGTTCCACTAGAAGTGTGTTTTCATACAAAAACTGTTAATTACAACTAACTTTGTCCATCCGATTCGAACTTTGTTTTTTCATATGAAGTTCCACTAGAAGTGTGTTTTCATACAAAAACTGTTAATTACAACTTACTTTATCCATCCAAAACGAACTTTGTTCGTTGATATGAAGTTCCACTAGAAGTGTGTTTTCATACAAAAACTGTTAATTACAACTAACTTTGTCCATCCGATTCGAACTTTGTTTTTTCATATGAAGTTCCACTAGAAGTGTGTTTTCATACAAAAACTGTTAATTACAACTAACTTTGTCCATCCAAAACGAACTTTGTTCTTTCATATGAAGTTCCACTAGAAGTGTGTTTTCATACAAAAACTGTTAATTACAATTTACTTTATCCATCCAAAACGAACTTTGTTCGTTGATATGAAGTTCCACTAGAAGTGAGTTTTCATACAAAAACTGTTAATAACAACTAACTTTGTCCATCCGATTCAAACTTTGTTCTTTCATATGAAGTTCCACTAGAAGTGAGTTTTCATACAAAAACTGTTAATAACAACTAACTTTGTCCATCCGATTCGAACTTTGTTCGTTGATATGAAGTTCCACCAGAAGTGTGTTTTCATACAAAAACTGTTAATTACAACTAACTTTGTCTATCCAAAACGAACTTTGTTCGTTGATATGAAGTTCCACCAAAAGTGTGTTTTCATACAAAAACTGTTAATTACAACTAACTTTGTCCATCCAAAACGAACTTTGTTCGTTGATATGAAGTTCCACCAGAAGTGTGTTTTCATACAAAAACTGTTAATTACAACTAACTTTGTCCATCCGATTCAAACTTTGTTTTTTCATATGAAGTTCCACTAGAAGTGAGTTTTCATACAAAAACTGTTAATTACAACTAACTTTGTCCATCCAAAACGAACTTTGTTCGTTGATATGAAGTTCCACCAGAAGTGTGTTTTCATACAAAAACTGTTAATTACAACTAACTTTGTCCATCCGATTCAAACTTTGTTCTTTCATATGAAGTTCCACTAGAAGTGAGTTTTCATACAAAAACTGTTAATAACAACTAACTTTGTCCATCCGATTCGAACTTTGTTCGTTGATATGAAGTTCCACCAGAAGTGTGTTTTCATACAAAAACTGTTAATTACAACTAACTTTGTCTATCCAAAACGAACTTTGTTCGTTGATATGAAGTTCCACCAGAAGTGTGTTTTCATACAAAAACTGTTAATTACAACTAACTTTGTCCATCCAAAACGAACTTTGTTCGTTGATATGAAGTTCCACCAGAAGTGTGTTTTCATACAAAAACTGTTAATTACAACTAACTTTGTCCATCCGATTCAAACTTTGTTTTTTCATATGAAGTTCCACCAGAAGTGTGTTTTCATACAAAAACTGTTAATTACAACTAACTTTGTCTATCCAAAACGAACTTTGTTCGTTGATATGAAGTTCCACCAGAAGTGTGTTTTCATACAAAAACTGTTAATTACAACTAACTTTATCCATTCAAAACGAACTTTGTTCGTTAATATGATGTTCCACTAGAAGTGAGTTTTCATACAAAAACTGTTAATTACAACTAACTTTGTCCATCCAAAACGAACTTTGTTCTTTCATATAAAGTTCCACTAGAAGTGAGTTTTCATACAAAAACTGTTAATAACAACTAACTTTGTCCATCCGATTCGAACTTTGTTCGTTGATATGAAGTTCCACCAGAAGTGTGTTTTCATACAAAAACTGTTAATTACAACTAACTTTGTCTATCCAAAACGAACTTTGTTCGTTGATATGAAGTTCCACCAGAAGTGTGTTTTCATACAAAAACTGTTAATTACAACTAACTTTGTCCATCCAAAACGAACTTTGTTCGTTGATATGAAGTTCCACCAGAAGTGTGTTTTCATACAAAAACTGTTAATTACAACTAACTTTGTCCATCCGATTCAAACTTTGTTTTTTCATATGAAGTTCCACTAGAAGTGAGTTTTCATACAAAAACTGTTAATTACAACTAACTTTGTCCATCCAAAACGAACTTTGTTCTTTCATATGAAGTTCCACTAGAAGTGAGTTTTCATACAAAAACTGTTAATTACAACTAACTTTGTCTATCCAAAACGAACTTTGTTCGTTGATATGAAGTTCCACCAGAAGTGTGTTTTCATACAAAAACTGTTAATTACAATTAACTTTGTCCATCCGATTCGAACTTTGTTCGTGGATATGAAGTTCCACCAGAAGGGTGTTTTCATACAAAAACTGTTAATTACATCTAACTTTGTCCATTAAAAACGAACTTTGTTCGTTGATATGAAGTTCCACTGGAAGTGTGTTTTCATACAAAAACTGTTAATTACAACTAACTTTGTCCATCCAAAACGAACTTTGTTTTTTCATATGAGGTTCCACTAGAAGTGTGTTTTCATACAAAAACTGTTAATTACAACTAACTTTGTCCATCCGATTCGAACTTTGTTTTTTCATATGAAGTTCCACTAGAAGTGTGTTTTCATACAAAAACTGTTAATTACAACTAACTTTGTCCATCCAAAACGAACTTTGTTCGTTGATATGAAGTTCCACTAGAAGTGTGTTTTCATACAAAAACTGTTAATTACAACTAACTTTGTCCATCCGATTCAAACTTTGTTTTTTCATATGAAGTTCCACTAGAAGTGAGTTTTCATACAAAAACTGTTAATTACAACTAACTTTGTCCATCCGATTCGAACTTTGTTTTTTCATATGAAGTTCCACTAGAAGTGTGTTTTCATACAAAAACTGTTAATTACAACTAACTTTGTCCATCCAAAACGAACTTTGTTCGTTGATATGAAGTTCCACTAGAAGTGTGTTTTCATACAAAAACTGTTAATTACAACTAACTTTGTCCATCCGATTCAAACTTTGTTTTTTCATATGAAGTTCCACTAGAAGTGTGTTTTCATACAAAAACTGTTAATTACAACTAACTTTGTCCATCCAAAACGAACTTTGTTCTTTCATATGAAGTTCCACTAGAAGTGTGTTTTCATACAAAAACTGTTAATTACAACTAACTTTGTCCATCCGATTCGAACTTTGTTTTTTCATATGAAGTTCCACTAGAAGTGTGTTTTCATACAAAAACTGTTAATTACAACTTACTTTATCCATCCAAAACGAACTTTGTTCGTTGATATGAAGTTCCACTAGAAGTGTGTTTTCATACAAAAACTGTTAATTACAACTAACTTTGTCCATCCGATTCGAACTTTGTTTTTTCATATGAAGTTCCACTAGAAGTGTGTTTTCATACAAAAACTGTTAATTACAACTAACTTTGTCCATCCAAAACGAACTTTGTTCTTTCATATGAAGTTCCACTAGAAGTGTGTTTTCATACAAAAACTGTTAATTACAATTTACTTTATCCATCCAAAACGAACTTTGTTCGTTGATATGAAGTTCCACTAGAAGTGAGTTTTCATACAAAAACTGTTAATAACAACTAACTTTGTCCATCCGATTCAAACTTTGTTCTTTCATATGAAGTTCCACTAGAAGTGAGTTTTCATACAAAAACTGTTAATAACAACTAACTTTGTCCATCCGATTCGAACTTTGTTCGTTGATATGAAGTTCCACCAGAAGTGTGTTTTCATACAAAAACTGTTAATTACAACTAACTTTGTCTATCCAAAACGAACTTTGTTCGTTGATATGAAGTTCCACCAAAAGTGTGTTTTCATACAAAAACTGTTAATTACAACTAACTTTGTCCATCCAAAACGAACTTTGTTCGTTGATATGAAGTTCCACCAGAAGTGTGTTTTCATACAAAAACTGTTAATTACAACTAACTTTGTCCATCCGATTCAAACTTTGTTCTTTCATATGAAGTTCCACTAGAAGTGAGTTTTCATACAAAAACTGTTAATAACAACTAACTTTGTCCATCCGATTCGAACTTTGTTCGTTGATATGAAGTTCCACCAGAAGTGTGTTTTCATACAAAAACTGTTAATTACAACTAACTTTGTCTATCCAAAACGAACTTTGTTCGTTGATATGAAGTTCCACCAGAAGTGTGTTTTCATACAAAAACTGTTAATTACAACTAACTTTGTCCATCCAAAACGAACTTTGTTCGTTGATATGAAGTTCCACCAGAAGTGTGTTTTCATACAAAAACTGTTAATTACAACTAACTTTGTCCATCCGATTCAAACTTTGTTTTTTCATATGAAGTTCCACCAGAAGTGTGTTTTCATACAAAAACTGTTAATTACAACTAACTTTGTCCATCCGATTCGAACTTTGTTCTTTCATATGAAGTTCCACCAGAAGTGTGTTTTCATACAAAAACTGTTAATTACAACTAACTTTGTCTATCCAAAACGAACTTTGTTCGTTGATATGAAGTTCCACCAGAAGTGTGTTTTCATACAAAAACTGTTAATTACAACTAACTTTATCCATTCAAAACGAACTTTGTTCGTTAATATGATGTTCCACTAGAAGTGAGTTTTCATACAAAAACTGTTAATTACAACTAACTTTGTCCATCCAAAACGAACTTTGTTCTTTCATATAAAGTTCCACTAGAAGTGAGTTTTCATACAAAAACTGTTAATAACAACTAACTTTGTCCATCCGATTCGAACTTTGTTCGTTGATATGAAGTTCCACCAGAAGTGTGTTTTCATACAAAAACTGTTAATTACAACTAACTTTGTCTATCCAAAACGAACTTTGTTCGTTGATATGAAGTTCCACCAGAAGTGTGTTTTCATACAAAAACTGTTAATTACAACTAACTTTGTCCATCCAAAACGAACTTTGTTCGTTGATATGAAGTTCCACCAGAAGTGTGTTTTCATTCAAAAACTGTTAATTACAACTAACTTTGTCCATCCGATTCAAACTTTGTTTTTTCATATGAAGTTCCACTAGAAGTGAGTTTTCATACAAAAACTGTTAATTACAACTAACTTTGTCCATCCAAAGCGAACTTTGTTCGTTGATATGAAGTTCCACCAGAAGTGTGTTTTCATACAAAAACTGTTAATTACAACTAACTTTGTCCATCCGATTCAAACTTTGTTTTTTCATATGAAGTTCCACTAGAAGTGAGTTTTCATACAAAAACTGTTAATTACAACTAACTTTGTCCATCCGATTCGAACTTTGTTCTTTCATATGAAGTTCCACCAGAAGTGAGTTTTCATACAAAAACTGTTAATTACAACTAACTTTGTCTATCCAAAACGAACTTTGTTCGTTGATATGAAGTTCCACCAGAAGTGTGTTTTCATACAAAAACTGTTAATTACAACTAACTTTGTCCATCCAAAACGAACTTTGTTCGTTGATATGAAGTTCCACCAGAAGTGTGTTTTCATACAAAAACTGTTAATTACAACTAACTTTGTCCATCCGATTCAAACTTTGTTTTTTCATATGAAGTTCCACTAGAAGTGAGTTTTCATACAAAAACTGTTAATTACAACTAACTTTGTCCATCCGATTCGAACTTTGTTCGTTGATATGAAGTTCCACCAGAAGTGTGTTTTCATACAAAAACTGTTAATTACAACTTACTTTATCCATCCAAAACGAACTTTGTTCGTTGATATGAAGTTCCACTAGAAGTGTGTTTTCATACAAAAACTGTTAATTACAACTAACTTTGTCCATCCGATTCGAACTTTGTTTTTTCATATGAAGTTCCACTAGAAGTGTGTTTTCATACAAAAACTGTTAATTACAACTAACTTTGTCCATCCAAAACGAACTTTGTTCTTTCATATGAAGTTCCACTAGAAGTGTGTTTTCATACAAAAACTGTTAATTACAATTTACTTTATCCATCCAAAACGAACTTTGTTCGTTGATATGAAGTTCCACTAGAAGTGAGTTTTCATACAAAAACTGTTAATAACAACTAACTTTGTCCATCCGATTCAAACTTTGTTCTTTCATATGAAGTTCCACTAGAAGTGAGTTTTCATACAAAAACTGTTAATAACAACTAACTTTGTCCATCCGATTCGAACTTTGTTCGTTGATATGAAGTTCCACCAGAAGTGTGTTTTCATACAAAAACTGTTAATTACAACTAACTTTGTCTATCCAAAACGAACTTTGTTCGTTGATATGAAGTTCCACCAGAAGTGTGTTTTCATACAAAAACTGTTAATTACAACTAACTTTGTCCATCCAAAACGAACTTTGTTCGTTGATATGAAGTTCCACCAGAAGTGTGTTTTCATACAAAAACTGTTAATTACAACTAACTTTGTCCATCCAAAACGAACTTTGTTTTTTCATATGAAGTTCCACTAGAAGTGTGTTTTCATACAAAAACTGTTAATTACAACTAACTTTGTCCATCCAAAACGAACTTTGTTCGTTGATATGAAGTTCCACCAGAAGTGTGTTTTCATACAAAAACTGTTAATTACAACTAACTTTGTCCATCCGATTCAAACTTTGTTCTTTCATATGAAGTTCCACTAGAAGTGAGTTTTCATACAAAAACTGTTAATAACAACTAACTTTGTCCATCCGATTCGAACTTTGTTCGTGGATATGAAGTTCCACCAGAAGTGTGTTTTCATACAAAAACTGTTAATTACAACTAACTTTGTCCATCCAAAACGAACTTTGTTCGTTGATATGAAGTTCCACCAGAAGTGTGTTTTCATACAAAAACTGTTAATTACAACTAACTTTGTCCATCCGATTCAAACTTTGTTCTTTCATATGAAGTTCCACTAGAAGTGAGTTTTCATACAAAAACTGTTAATAACAACTAACTTTGTCCATCCGATTCGAACTTTGTTCGTTGATATGAAGTTCCACCAGAAGTGTGTTTTCATACAAAAACTGTTAATTACAACTAACTTTGTCCATCCAAAACGAACTTTGTTCGTTGATATGAAGTTCCACCAGAAGTGTGTTTTCATACAAAAACTGTTAATTACAACTAACTTTGTCCATCCAAAACGAACTTTGTTCGTTGATATGAAGTTCCACCAGAAGTGTGTTTTCATACAAAAACTGTTAATTACAACTAACTTTGTCCATCCAAAACGAACTTTGTTTTTTCATATGAAGTTCCACTAGAAGTGTGTTTTCATACAAAAACTGTTAATAACAACTAACTTTGTCCATCCGATTCGAACTTTGTTCGTTGATATGAAGTTCCACCAGAAGTGTGTTTTCATACAAAAACTGTTAATTACAACTAACTTTGTCTATCCAAAACGAACTTTGTTCGTTGATATGAAGTTCCACCAGAAGTGTGTTTTCATACAAAAACTGTTAATTACAACTAACTTTGTCCATCCGATTCAAACTTTGTTCTTTCATATGAAGTTCCACTAGAAGTGAGTTTTCATACAAAAACTGTTAATAACAACTAACTTTGTCCATCCGATTCGAACTTTGTTCGTTGATATGAAGTTCCACCAGAAGTGTGTTTTCATACAAAAACTGTTAATTACAACTAACTTTGTCCATCCAAAACGAACTTTGTTCGTTGATATGAAGTTCCACCAGAAGTGTGTTTTCATACAAAAACTGTTAATTACAACTAACTTTGTCCATCCAAAACGAACTTTGTTTTTTCATATGAAGTTCCACTAGAAGTGTGTTTTCATACAAAAACTGTTAATTACAACTAACTTTGTCCATCCAAAACGAACTTTGTTCGTTGATATGAAGTTCCACCAGAAGTGTGTTTTCATACAAAAACTGTTAATTACAACTAACTTTGTCCATCCGATTCAAACTTTGTTCTTTCATATGAAGTTCCACTAGAAGTGAGTTTTCATACAAAAACTGTTAATAACAACTAACTTTGTCCATCCGATTCGAACTTTGTTCGTGGATATGAAGTTCCACCAGAAGTGTGTTTTCATACAAAAACTGTTAATTACAACTAACTTTGTCCATCCAAAACGAACTTTGTTCGTTGATATGAAGTTCCACCAGAAGTGTGTTTTCATACAAAAACTGTTAATTACAACTAACTTTGTCCATCCGATTCAAACTTTGTTCTTTCATATGAAGTTCCACTAGAAGTGAGTTTTCATACAAAAACTGTTAATAACAACTAACTTTGTCCATCCGATTCGAACTTTGTTCGTTGATATGAAGTTCCACCAGAAGTGTGTTTTCATACAAAAACTGTTAATTACAACTAACTTTGTCTATCCAAAACGAACTTTGTTCGTTGATATGAAGTTCCACCAGAAGTGTGTTTTCATACAAAAACTGTTAATTACAACTAACTTTGTCCATCCAAAACGAACTTTGTTCGTTGATATGAAGTTCCACCAGAAGTGTGTTTTCATACAAAAACTGTTAATTACAACTAACTTTGTCCATCCAAAACGAACTTTGTTTTTTCATATGAAGTTCCACTAGAAGTGTGTTTTCATACAAAAACTGTTAATTACAACTAACTTTGTCCATCCAAAACGAACTTTGTTCGTTGATATGAAGTTCCACCAGAAGTGTGTTTTCATACAAAAACTGTTAATTACAACTAACTTTGTCCATCCGATTCAAACTTTGTTTTTTCATATGAAGTTCCACTAGAAGTGAGTTTTCATACAAAAACTGTTAATTACAACTAACTTTGTCCATCCGATTCGAACTTTGTTCGTGGATATGAAGTTCCACCAGAAGTGTGTTTTCATACAAAAACTGTTAATTACAACTAACTTTGTCCATCCAAAACGAACTTTGTTCGTTGATATGAAGTTCCACCAGAAGTGTGTTTTCATACAAAAACTGTTAATTACAACTAACTTTGTCCATCCGATTCAAACTTTGTTCTTTCATATGAAGTTCCACTAGAAGTGAGTTTTCATACAAAAACTGTTAATAACAACTAACTTTGTCCATCCGATTCGAACTTTGTTCGTTGATATGAAGTTCCACCAGAAGTGTGTTTTCATACAAAAACTGTTAATTACAACTAACTTTGTCTATCCAAAACGAACTTTGTTCGTTGATATGAAGTTCCACCAGAAGTGTGTTTTCATACAAAAACTGTTAATTACAACTAACTTTGTCCATCCAAAACGAACTTTGTTCGTTGATATGAAGTTCCACCAGAAGTGTGTTTTCATACAAAAACTGTTAATTACAACTAACTTTGTCCATCCGATTCAAACTTTGTTTTTTCATATGAAGTTCCACTAGAAGTGAGTTTTCATACAAAAACTGTTAATTACAACTAACTTTGTCCATCCGATTCGAACTTTGTTCGTGGATATGAAGTTCCACCAGAAGTGTGTTTTCATACAAAAACTGTTAATTACAACTAACTTTGTCCATCCAAAACGAACTTTGTTCGTTGATATGAAGTTCCACCAGAAGTGTGTTTTCATACAAAAACTGTTAATTACAACTAACTTTGTCCATCCGATTCAAACTTTGTTCTTTCATATGAAGTTCCACTAGAAGTGAGTTTTCATACAAAAACTGTTAATAACAACTAACTTTGTCCATCCGATTCGAACTTTGTTCGTTGATATGAAGTTCCACCAGAAGTGTGTTTTCATACAAAAACTGTTAATTACAACTAACTTTGTCTATCCAAAACGAACTTTGTTCGTTGATATGAAGTTCCACCAGAAGTGTGTTTTCATACAAAAACTGTTAATTACAACTAACTTTGTCCATCCAAAACGAACTTTGTTCGTTGATATGAAGTTCCACCAGAAGTGTGTTTTCATACAAAAACTGTTAATTACAACTAACTTTGTCCATCCGATTCAAACTTTGTTTTTTCATATGAAGTTCCACTAGAAGTGAGTTTTCATACAAAAACTGTTAATTACAACTAACTTTGTCCATCCGATTCGAACTTTGTTCTTTCATATGAAGTTCCACCAGAAGTGAGTTTTCATACAAAAACTGTTAATTACAACTTACTTTATCCATCCAAAACGAACTTTGTTCGTTGATATGAAGTTCCACTAGAAGTGTGTTTTCATACAAAAACTGTTAATTACAACTAACTTTGTCCATCCGATTCGAACTTTGTTTTTTCATATGAAGTTCCACTAGAAGTGTGTTTTCATACAAAAACTGTTAATTACAACTAACTTTGTCCATCCAAAACGAACTTTGTTCTTTCATATGAAGTTCCACTAGAAGTGTGTTTTCATACAAAAACTGTTAATTACAATTTACTTTATCCATCCAAAACGAACTTTGTTCTTTGATATGAATTTCCACCAAAAGTGTGTTTTCATGCAAAAACTGTTAATTACAACTAACTTTGTCCATCCAAAACGAACTTTGTTCGTTGATATGAAGTTCCACCAGAAGTGTGTTTTCATACAAAAACTGTTAATTACAACTAACTTTGTCCATCCGATTCAAACTTTGTTTTTTCATATGAAGTTCCACTAGAAGTGAGTTTTCATACAAAAACTGTTAATTACAACTAACTTTGTCCATCCGATTCGAACTTTGTTCGTGGATATGAAGTTCCACCAGAAGTGTGTTTTCATACAAAAACTGTTAATTACAACTAACTTTGTCCATCCAAAACGAACTTTGTTCGTTGATATGAAGTTCCACCAGAAGTGTGTTTTCATACAAAAACTGTTAATTACAACTAACTTTGTCCATCCGATTCAAACTTTGTTCTTTCATATGAAGTTCCACTAGAAGTGAGTTTTCATACAAAAACTGTTAATAACAACTAACTTTGTCCATCCGATTCGAACTTTGTTCGTTGATATGAAGTTCCACCAGAAGTGTGTTTTCATACAAAAACTGTTAATTACAACTAACTTTGTCTATCCAAAACGAACTTTGTTCGTTGATATGAAGTTCCACCAGAAGTGTGTTTTCATACAAAAACTGTTAATTACAACTAACTTTGTCCATCCAAAACGAACTTTGTTCGTTGATATGAAGTTCCACCAGAAGTGTGTTTTCATACAAAAACTGTTAATTACAACTAACTTTGTCCATCCGATTCAAACTTTGTTTTTTCATATGAAGTTCCACTAGAAGTGTGTTTTCATACAAAAACTGTTAATTACAACTAACTTTGTCCATCCGATTCGAACTTTGTTCTTTGATATGAATTTCCACCAAAAGTGTGTTTTCATGCAAAAACTGTTAATTACAACTAACTTTGTCCATCCGATTCGAACTTTGTTCTTTGATATGAATTTCCACCAAAAGTGTGTTTTCATGCAAAAACTGTTAATTACAACTAACTTTGTCAAACCAAAACAAACTTTGTTCGTTGATTTGAAGTTCCACCAGAAGTGAGTTTTCATACAAAAACTGTTAATTACAACTAACTTTGTCCATCCGATTCGAACTTTGTTCTTTCATATGAAGTTCCACCAGAAGTGTGTTTTCATACAAAAACTGTTAATTACAACTAACTTTGTCTATCCAAAACGAACTTTGTTCGTTGATATGAAGTTCCACCAGAAGTGTGTTTTCATACAAAAACTGTTAATTACAACTAACTTTGTCCATCCGATTCAAACTTTGTTCTTTCATATGAAGTTCCACTAGAAGTGAGTTTTCATACAAAAACTGTTAATAACAACTAACTTTGTCCATCCGATTCGAACTTTGTTCGTTGATATAAAGTTCCACCAGAAGTGTGTTTTCATACAAAAACTGTTAATTACAACTAACTTTGTCTATCCAAAACGAACTTTGTTCGTTGATATGAAGTTCCACCAGAAGTGTGTTTTCATACAAAAACTGTTAATTACAACTAACTTTGTCCATCCAAAACGAACTTTGTTCGTTGATATGAAGTTCCACCAGAAGTGTGTTTTCATACAAAAACTGTTAATTACAACTAACTTTGTCCATCCGATTCAAACTTTGTTCTTTCATATGAAGTTCCACTAGAAGTGAGTTTTCATACAAAAACTGTTAATAACAACTAACTTTGTCCATCCGATTCGAACTTTGTTCGTTGATATGAAGTTCCACCAGAAGTGTGTTTTCATACAAAAACTGTTAATTACAACTAACTTTGTCTATCCAAAACGAACTTTGTTCGTTGATATGAAGTTCCACCAGAAGTGTGTTTTCATACAAAAACTGTTAATTACAACTAACTTTGTCCATCCAAAACGAACTTTGTTCGTTGATATGAAGTTCCACCAGAAGTGTGTTTTCATACAAAAACTGTTAATTACAACTAACTTTGTCCATCCGATTCAAACTTTGTTTTTTCATATGAAGTTCCACTAGAAGTGAGTTTTCATACAAAAACTGTTAATTACAACTAACTTTGTCCATCCGATTCGAACTTTGTTTTTTCATATGAAGTTCCACCAGAAGTGTATTTTCATACAAAAACTGTTAATTACAACTAACTTTGTCTATCCAAAACGAACTTTGTTCGTTGATATGAAGTTCCACCAGAAGTGAGTTTTCATACAAAAACTGTTAATTACAACTAACTTTGTCCATCCAAAACGAACTTTGTTCTTTCATATAAAGTTCCACTAGAAGTGAGTTTTCATACAAAAACTGTTAATTACAACTAACTTTGTCCATCCAAAACGAACTTTGTTCGTTGATATGAAGTTCCACCAGAAGTGTGTTTTCATACAAAAACTGTTAATTACAACTAACTTTGTCCATCCGATTCAAACTTTGTTCTTTCATATGAAGTTCCACTAGAAGTGAGTTTTCATACAAAAACTGTTAATAACAACTAACTTTGTCCATCCGATTCGAACTTTGTTCGTTGATATGAAGTTCCACCAGAAGTGTGTTTTCATACAAAAACTGTTAATTACAACTAACTTTGTCTATCCAAAACGAACTTTGTTCGTTGATATGAAGTTCCACCAGAAGTGTGTTTTCATACAAAAACTGTTAATTACAACTAACTTTGTCCATCCGATTCGAACTTTGTTCTTTGATTTGAAGTTCCACCAGAAGTGTGTTTTCATACAAAAACTGTTAATTACAACTAACTTTGTCCATCCAAAACGAACTTTGTTCGTTGATATGAAGTTCCACCAGAAGTGTGTTTTCATACAAAAACTGTTAATTACAACTAACTTTGTCCATCCGATTCAAACTTTGTTTTTTCATATGAAGTTCCACTAGAAGTGAGTTTTCATACAAAAACTGTTAATTACAACTAACTTTGTCCATCCGATTCGAACTTTGTTCGTGGATATGAAGTTCCACCAGAAGTGTGTTTTCATACAAAAACTGTTAATTACAACTAACTTTGTCCATCCAAAACGAACATTGTTCGTTGATATGAAGTTCCACCAGAAGTGTGTTTTCATACAAAAACTGTTAATTACAACTAACTTTGTCCATCCGATTCAAACTTTGTTCTTTCATATGAAGTTCCACTAGAAGTGAGTTTTCATACAAAAACTGTTAATAACAACTAACTTTGTCCATCCGATTCGAACTTTGTTCGTTGATATGAAGTTCCACCAGAAGTGTGTTTTCATACAAAAACTGTTAATTACAACTAACTTTGTCTATCCAAAACGAACTTTGTTCGTTGATATGAAGTTCCACCAGAAGTGTGTTTTCATACAAAAACTGTTAATTACAACTAACTTTGTCCATCCGATTCGAACTTTGTTCTTTGATTTGAAGTTCCACCAGAAGTGTGTTTTCATACAAAAACTGTTAATTACAACTAACTTTGTCTATCCAAAACGAACTTTGTTCGTTGATATGAAGTTCCACCAGAAGTGTGTTTTCATACAAAAACTGTTAATTACAACTAACTTTGTCTATCCAAAACGAACTTTGTTCGTTGATATGAAGTTCCACCAGAAGTGTGTTTTCATACAAAAACTGTTAATTACAACTAACTTTGTCCATCCGATTCGAACTTTGTTCGTTGATATGAAGTTCCACCAGAAGTGTGTTTTCATACAAAAACTGTTAATTACAACTAACTTTGTCCATCCAAAACGAACTTTGTTCGTTGATATGAAGTTCCACCAGAAGTGTGTTTTCATACAAAAACTGTTAATTACAACTAACTTTGTCCATCCGATTCAAACTTTGTTTTTTCATATGAAGTTCCACTAGAAGTGAGTTTTCATACAAAAACTGTTAATTACAACTAACTTTGTCCATCCGATTCGAACTTTGTTCGTGGATATGAAGTTCCACCAGAAGTGTGTTTTCATACAAAAACTGTTAATTACAACTAACTTTGTCCATCCAAAACGAACTTTGTTCGTTGATATGAAGTTCCACCAGAAGTGTGTTTTCATACAAAAACTGTTAATTACAACTAACTTTGTCCATCCGATTCAAACTTTGTTCTTTCATATGAAGTTCCACTAGAAGTGAGTTTTCATACAAAAACTGTTAATAACAACTAACTTTGTCCATCCGATTCGAACTTTGTTCGTTGATATGAAGTTCCACCAGAAGTGTTTTTTTTATACAAAAACTGTTAATTACAACTAACTTTGTCTATCCAAAACGAACTTTGTTCGTTGATATGAAGTTCCACCAGAAGTGTGTTTTCATACAAAAACTGTTAATTACAACTAACTTTGTCCATCCAAAACGAACTTTGTTCGTTGATATGAAGTTCCACCAGAAGTGTGTTTTCATACAAAAACTGTTAATTACAACTAACTTTGTCCATCCGATTCAAACTTTGTTTTTTCATATGAAGTTCCACTAGAAGTGAGTTTTCATACAAAAACTGTTAATTACAACTAACTTTGTCCATCCAAAACGAACTTTGTTCTTTCATATGAAGTTCCACTAGAAGTGTGTTTTCATACAAAAACTGTTAATTACAATTTACTTTATCCATCCGATTCGAACTTTGTTCTTTTCTATGAAGTTCCACCAGAAGTGAGTTTTCATACAAAAACTGTTAATTACAACTTACTTTATCCATCCAAAACGAACTTTGTTCGTTGATATGAAGTTCCACTAGAAGTGTGTTTTCATACAAAAACTGTTAATTACAACTAACTTTGTCCATCCGATTCGAACTTTGTTTTTTCATATGAAGTTCCACTAGAAGTGTGTTTTCATACAAAAACTGTTAATTACAACTAACTTTGTCCATCCAAAACGAACTTTGTTCTTTCATATGAAGTTCCACTAGAAGTGTGTTTTCATACAAAAACTGTTAATTACAATTTACTTTATCCATCCAAAACGAACTTTGTTCGTTGATATGAAGTTCCACTAGAAGTGAGTTTTCATACAAAAACTGTTAATAACAACTAACTTTGTCCATCCGATTCAAACTTTGTTCTTTCATATGAAGTTCCACTAGAAGTGAGTTTTCATACAAAAACTGTTAATAACAACTAACTTTGTCCATCCGATTCGAACTTTGTTCGTTGATATGAAGTTCCACCAGAAGTGTGTTTTCATACAAAAACTGTTAATTACAACTAACTTTGTCTATCCAAAACGAACTTTGTTCGTTGATATGAAGTTCCACCAGAAGTGTGTTTTCATACAAAAACTGTTAATTACAACTAACTTTGTCCATCCAAAACGAACTTTGTTCGTTGATATGAAGTTCCACCAGAAGTGTGTTTTCATACAAAAACTGTTAATTACAACTAACTTTGTCCATCCAAAACGAACTTTGTTCGTTGATATGAAGTTCCACCAGAAGTGTGTTTTCATACAAAAACTGTTAATTACAACTAACTTTGTCCATCCGATTCAAACTTTGTTTTTTCATATGAAGTTCCACTAGAAGTGAGTTTTCATACAAAAACTGTTAATTACAATTTACTTTATCCATCCGATTCGAACTTTGTTCTTTCATATGAAGTTCCACCAGAAGTGAGTTTTCATACAAAAACTGTTAATTACAACTTACTTTATCCATCCAAAACGAACTTTGTTCGTTGATATGAAGTTCCACTAGAAGTGTGTTTTCATACAAAAACTGTTAATTACAACTTACTTTGTCCATCCGATTCGAACTTTGTTTTTTCATATGAAGTTCCACTAGAAGTGTGTTTTCATACAAAAACTGTTAATTACAACTAACTTTGTCCATCCAAAACGAACTTTGTTCTTTCATATGAAGTTCCACTAGAAGTGTGTTTTCATACAAAAACTGTTAATTACAATTTACTTTGTCCATCCAAAACGAACTTTGTTCGTTGATATGAAGTTCCACTAGAAGTGAGTTTTCATACAAAAACTGTTTATAACAACTAACTTTGTCCATCCGATTCAAACTTTGTTCTTTCATATGAAGTTCCACTAGAAGTGAGTTTTCATACAAAAACTGTTAATTACAACTAACTTTGTCCATCCAAAACGAACTTTGTTCGTTGATATGAAGTTCCACTAGAAGTGTGTTTTCATACAAAAACTGTTAATTACAACTAACTTTGTCTATCCAAAACGAACTTTGTTCGTTGATATGAAGTTCCACCAGAAGTGTGTTTTCATACAAAAACTGTTAATTACAACTAACTTTGTCCATCCAAAACGAACTTTGTTCGTTGATATGAAGTTCCACCAGAAGTGTGTTTTCATACAAAAACTGTTAATTACAACTAACTTTGTCCATCCGATTCAAACTTTGTTCTTTCATATGAAGTTCCACTAGAAGTGAGTTTTCATACAAAAACTGTTAATAACAACTAACTTTGTCCATCCGATTCGAACTTTGTTCGTTGATATGAAGTTCCACCAGAAGTGTGTTTTCATACAAAAACTGTTAATTACAACTAACTTTGTCCATCCGATTCAAACTTTGTTTTTTCATATGAAGTTCCACTAGAAGTGAGTTTTCATACAAAAACTGTTAATTACAACTAACTTTGTCCATCCGATTCGAACTTTGTTCGTGGATATGAAGTTCCACCAGAAGTGTGTTTTCATACAAAAACTGTTAATTACAACTAACTTTGTCCATCCAAAACGAACTTTGTTCGTTGATATGAAGTTCCACCAGAAGTGTGTTTTCATACAAAAACTGTTAATTACAACTAACTTTGTCCATCCGATTCAAACTTTGTTTTTTCATATGAAGTTCCACTAGAAGTGAGTTTTCATACAAAAACTGTTAATTACAACTAACTTTGTCCATCCGATTCGAACTTTGTTCGTGGATATGAAGTTCCACCAGAAGTGTGTTTTCATACAAAAACTGTTAATTACAACTAACTTTGTCCATCCAAAACGAACTTTGTTCGTTGATATGAAGTTCCACCAGAAGTGTGTTTTCATACAAAAACTGTTAATTACAACTAACTTTGTCCATCCGATTCAAACTTTGTTCTTTCATATGAAGTTCCACTAGAAGTGAGTTTTCATACAAAAACTGTTAATAACAACTAACTTTGTCCATCCGATTCGAACTTTGTTCGTTGATATGAAGTTCCACCAGAAGTGTGTTTTCATACAAAAACTGTTAATTACAACTAACTTTGTCCATCCAAAACGAACTTTGTTCGTTGATATGAAGTTCCACCAGAAGTGTGTTTTCATACAAAAACTGTTAATTACAACTAACTTTGTCCATCCAAAACGAACTTTGTTCGTTGATATGAAGTTCCACCAGAAGTGTGTTTTCATACAAAAACTGTTAATTACAACTAACTTTGTCTATCCAAAACGAACTTTGTTCGTTGATATGAAGTTCCACCAGAAGTGTGTTTTCATACAAAAACTGTTAATTACAACTAACTTCGTCCATCCAAAACGAACTTTGTTCGTTGATATGAAGTTCCACCAGAAGTGTGTTTTCATACAAAAACTGTTAATTACAACTAACTTTGTCCATCCGATTCAAACTTTGTTCTTTCATATGAAGTTCCACTAGAAGTGTGTTTTCATACAAAAACTGTTAATTACAACTAACTTTGTCCATCCAAAACGAACTTTGTTCGTTGATATGAAGTTCCACCAGAAGTGTGTTTTCATACAAAAACTGTTAATTACAACTAACTTTGTCCATCCAAAACGAACTTTGTTCGTTGATATGAAGTTCCACCAGAAGTGTGTTTTCATACAAAAACTGTTAATTACAACTAACTTTGTCCATCCAAAACGAACTTTGTTCGTTGATATGAAGTTCCACCAGAAGTGTGTTTTCATACAAAAACTGTTAATTACAACTAACTTCGTCCATCCAAAACGAACTTTGTTCGTTGATATGAAGTTCCACCAGAAGTGTGTTTTCATACAAAAACTGTTAATTACAACTAACTTTGTCCATCCGATTCAAACTTTGTTCTTTCATATGAAGTTCCACTAGAAGTGAGTTTTCATACAAAAACTGTTAATAACAACTAACTTTGTCCATCCGATTCGAACTTTGTTCGTTGATATGAAGTTCCACCAGAAGTGTGTTTTCATACAAAAACTGTTAATTACAACTAACTTTGTCTATCCAAAACGAACTTTGTTCGTTGATATGAAGTTCCACCAGAAGTGTGTTTTCATACAAAAACTGTTAATTACAACTAACTTTGTCCATCCAAAACGAACTTTGTTCGTTGATATGAAGTTCCACCAGAAGTGTGTTTTCATACAAAAACTGTTAATTACAACTAACTTTGTCCATCCGATTCAAACTTTGTTTTTTCATATGAAGTTCCACTAGAAGTGAAATTTTATACAAAAACTGTTAATTACAACTAACTTTGTCCATCCGATTCGAACTTTGTTCGTGGATATGAAGTTCCACCAGAAGTGTGTTTTCATACAAAAACTGTTAATTACAACTAACTTTGTCCATCCAAAACGAACTTTGTTCGTTGATATGAAGTTCCACCAGAAGTGTGTTTTCATACAAAAACTGTTAATTACAACTAACTTTGTCCATCCGATTCAAACTTTGTTCTTTCATATGAAGTTCCACTAGAAGTGAGTTTTCATACAAAAACTGTTAATAACAACTAACTTTGTCCATCCGATTCGAACTTTGTTCGTTGATATGAAGTTCCACCAGAAGTGTGTTTTCATACAAAAACTGTTAATTACAACTAACTTTGTCTATCCAAAACGAACTTTGTTCGTTGATATGAAGTTCCACCAGAAGTGTGTTTTCATACAAAAACTGTTAATTACAACTAACTTTGTCCATCCAAAACGAACTTTGTTCGTTGATATGAAGTTCCACCAGAAGTGTGTTTTCATACAAAAACTGTTAATTACAACTAACTTTGTCCATCCGATTCAAACTTTGTTTTTTCATATGAAGTTCCACTAGAAGTGAGTTTTCATACAAAAACTGTTAATTACAACTAACTTTGTCCATCCGATTCGAACTTTGTTCTTTCATATGAAGTTCCACCAGAAGTGAGTTTTCATACAAAAACTGTTAATTACAACTTACTTCATCCATCCAAAACGAACTTTGTTCGTTGATATGAAGTTCCACTAGAAGTGTGTTTTCATACAAAAACTGTTAATTACAACTAACTTTGTCCATCCAAAACGAACTTTGTTCTTTCATATGAAGTTCCACTAGAAGTGTGTTTTCATACAAAAACTGTTAATTACAATTTACTTTATCCATCCAAAACGAACTTTGTTCGTTGATATGAAGTTCCACTAGAAGTGAGTTTTCATACAAAAACTGTTAATAACAACTAACTTTGTCCATCCGATTCGAACTTTGTTCGTTGATATGAAGTTCCACCAGAAGTGTGTTTTCATACAAAAACTGTTAATTACAACTAACTTTGTCTATCCAAAACGAACTTTGTTCGTTGATATGAAGTTCCACCAGAAGTGTGTTTTCATACAAAAACTGTTAATTACAACTAACTTTGTCCATCCAAAACGAACTTTGTTCGTTGATATGAAGTTCCACCAGAAGTGTGTTTTCATACAAAAACTGTTAATTACAACTAACTTTGTCCATCCGATTCAAACTTTGTTCGTGGATATGAAGTTCCACCAGAAGTGTGTTTTCATACAAAAACTGTTAATAACAACTAACTTTGTCCATCCGATTCGAACTTTGTTCGTGGATATGAAGTTCCACCAGAAGTGTGTTTTCATACAAAAACTGTTAATTACAACTAACTTTGTCCATCCAAAACGAACTTTGTTCGTTGATATGAAGTTCCACCAGAAGTGTGTTTTCATACAAAAACTGTTAATTACAACTAACTTTGTCCATCCGATTCAAACTTTGTTCGTGGATATGAAGTTCCACCAGAAGTGTGTTTTCATACAAAAACTGTTAATAACAACTAACTTTGTCCATCCGATTCGAACTTTGTTCGTGGATATGAAGTTCCACCAGAAGTGTGTTTTCATACAAAAACTGTTAATTACAACTAACTTTGTCCATCCAAAACGAACTTTGTTCGTTGATATGAAGTTCCACCAGAAGTGTGTTTTCATACAAAAACTGTTAATTACAACTAACTTTGTCCATCCGATTCAAACTTTGTTCTTTCATATGAAGTTCCACTAGAAGTGAGTTTTCATACAAAAACTGTTAATAACAACTAACTTTGTCCATCCGATTCGAACTTTGTTCGTTGATATGAAGTTCCACCAGAAGTGTGTTTTCATACAAAAACTGTTAATTACAACTAACTTTGTCTATCCAAAACGAACTTTGTTCGTTGATATGAAGTTCCACCAGAAGTGTGTTTTCATACAAAAACTGTTAATTACAACTAACTTTGTCCATCCGATTCAAACTTTGTTTTTTCATATGAAGTTCCACTAGAAGTGAGTTTTCATACAAAAACTGTTAATTACAACTAACTTTGTCCATCCGATTCGAACTTTGTTCTTTCATATGAAGTTCCACCAGAAGTGTATTTTCATACAAAAACTGTTAATTACAACTAACTTTGTCTATCCAAAACGAACTTTGTTCGTTGATATGAAGTTCCACCAGAAGTGTGTTTTCATACAAAAACTGTTAATTACAACTAACTTTGTCCATCCGATTCAAACTTTGTTCTTTCATATGAAGTTCCACTAGAAGTGAGTTTTCATACAAAAACTGTTAATTACAACTAACTTTGTCCATCCGATTCGAACTTTGTTCTTTCATATGAAGTTCCACCAGAAGTGTATTTTCATACAAAAACTGTTAATTACAACTAACTTTGTCTATCCAAAACGAACTTTGTTCGTTGATATGAAGTTCCACCAGAAGTGTGTTTTCATACAAAAACTGTTAATTACAACTAACTTTGTCTATCCAAAACGAACTTTGTTCGTTGATATGAAGTTCCACCAGAAGTGTGTTTTCATACAAAAACTGTTAATTACAACTAACTTTGTCCATCCAAAACGAACTTTGTTCGTTGATATGAAGTTCCACCAGAAGTGTGTTTTCATACAAAAACTGTTAATTACAACTAACTTTGTCCATCCGATTCAAACTTTGTTCTTTCATATGAAGTTCCACTAGAAGTGAGTTTTCATACAAAAACTGTTAATTACAACTAACTTTGTCCATCCGATTCAAACTTTGTTTTTTCATATGAAGTTCCACTAGAAGTGAGTTTTCATACAAAAACTGTTAATTACAACTAACTTTGTCAAACCAAAACAAACTTTGTTCGTTGATATGAAGTTCCACCAGAAGTGAGTTTTCATACAAAAACTGTTAATTACAACTAACTTTGTCCATCCGATTCGAACTTTGTTCTTTCATATGAAGTTCCACCAGAAGTGTGTTTTCATACAAAAACTGTTAATTACAACTAACTTTGTCCATCCAAAACGAACTTTGTTCGTTGATATGAAGTTCCACCAGAAGTGTGTTTTCATACAAAAACTGTTAATTACAACTAACTTTGTCCATCCGATTCAAACTTTGTTTTTTCATATGAAGTTCCACTAGAAGTGAGTTTTCATACAAAAACTGTTAATTACAACTAACTTTGTCAAACCAAAACAAACTTTGTTCGTTGATATGAAGTTCCACCAGAAGTGAGTTTTCATACAAAAACTGTTAATTACAACTAACTTTGTCCATCCGATTCAAACTTTGTTCTTTCATATGAAGTTCCACTAGAAGTGAGTTTTCATACAAAAACTGTTAATAACAACTAACTTTGTCCATCCGATTCGAACTTTGTTCGTTGATATGAAGTTCCACCAGAAGTGTGTTTTCATACAAAAACTGTTAATTACAACTAACTTTGTCTATCCAAAACGAACTTTGTTCGTTGATATGAAGTTCCACCAGAAGTGTGTTTTCATACAAAAACTGTTAATTACAACTAACTTTGTCCATCCAAAACGAACTTTGTTCGTTGATATGAAGTTCCACCAGAAGTGTGTTTTCATACAAAAACTGTTAATTACAACTAACTTTGTCCATCCGATTCAAACTTTGTTTTTTCATATGAAGTTCCACTAGAAGTGAGTTTTCATACAAAAACTGTTAATTACAACTAACTTTGTCCATCCGATTCGAACTTTGTTCTTTCATATGAAGTTCCACCAGAAGTGTATTTTCATACAAAAACTGTTAATTACAACTAACTTTGTCTATCCAAAACGAACTTTGTTCGTTGATATGAAGTTCCACCAGAAGTGTGTTTTCATACAAAAACTGTTAATTACAACTAACTTTGTCCATCCGATTCAAACTTTGTTCTTTCATATGAAGTTCCACTAGAAGTGAGTTTTCATACAAAAACTAATAATTACAACTAACTTTGTCCATCCGATTCGAACTTTGTTCGTGGATATGAAGTTCCACCAGAAGTGTGTTTTCATACAAAAACTGTTAATTACAACTAACTTTGTCCATCCGATTCGAACTTTGTTCGTGGATATGAAGTTCCACCAGAAGTGTGTTTTCATACAAAAACTGTTAATTACAACTAACTTTGTCCATCCAAAACGAACTTTGTTCGTTGATATGAAGTTCCACCAGAAGTGTGTTTTCATACAAAAACTGTTAATTACAACTAACTTTGTCCATCCGATTCAAACTTTGTTCTTTCATATGAAGTTCCACTAGAAGTGAGTTTTCATACAAAAACTGTTAATAACAACTAACTTTGTCCATCCGATTCGAACTTTGTTCGTTGATATGAAGTTCCACCAGAAGTGTGTTTTCATACAAAAACTGTTAATAACAACTAACTTTGTCTATCCAAAACGAACTTTGTTCGTTGATATGAAGTTCCACCAGAAGTGTGTTTTCATACAAAAACTGTTAATTACAACTAACTTTGTCCATCCAAAACGAACTTTGTTCGTTGATATGAAGTTCCACCAGAAGTGTGTTTTCATACAAAAACTGTTAATTACAACTAACTTTGTCCATCCGATTCGAACTTTGTTTTTTCATATGAAGTTCCACTAGAAGTGTGTTTTCATACAAAAACTGTTAATTACAACTAACTTTGTCCATCCGATTCGAACTTTGTTTTTTTCATATGAAGTTCCACTAGAAGTGTGTTTTCATACAAAAACTGTTAATTACAACTAACTTTGTCCATCCAAAACGAACTTTGTTCTTTCATATGAAGTTCCACTAGAAGTGTGTTTTCATACAAAAACTGTTAATTACAATTTACTTTATCCATCCAAAACGAACTTTGTTCGTTGATATGAAGTTCCACCAGAAGTGTGTTTTCATACAAAAACTGTTAATTACAACTAACTTTGTCCATCCAAAACGAACTTTGTTCGTTGATATGAAGTTCCACCAGAAGTGTGTTTTCATACAAAAACTGTTAATTACAACTAACTTTGTCCATCCGATTCGAACTTTGTTTTTTCATATGAAGTTCCACTAGAAGTGTGTTTTCATACAAAAACTGTTAATTACAACTAACTTTGTCCATCCGATTCGAACTTTGTTTTTTCATATGAAGTTCCACTAGAAGTGTGTTTTCATACAAAAACTGTTAATAACAACTAACTTTGTCTATCCAAAACGAACTTTGTTCGTTGATATGAAGTTCCACCAGAAGTGTGTTTTCATACAAAAACTGTTAATTACAACTAACTTTATCCATCCAAAACGAACTTTGTTCGTTGATATGAAGTTCCACCAGAAGTGTGTTTTCATACAAAAACTGTTAATTACAACTAACTTTGTCCATCCGATTCGAACTTTGTTTTTTCATATGAAGTTCCACTAGAAGTGTGTTTTCATACAAAAACTGTTAATTACAACTAACTTTGTCCATCCGATTCGAACTTTGTTTTTTCATATGAAGTTCCACTAGAAGTGTGTTTTCATACAAAAACTGTTAATAACAACTAACTTTGTCCATCCAAAACGAACTTTGTTCTTTCATATGAAGTTCCACTAGAAGTGTGTTTTCATACAAAAACTGTTAATTACAATTTACTTTATCCATCCAAAACGAACTTTGTTCGTTGATATGAAGTTCCACCAGAAGTGTGTTTTCATACAAAAACTGTTAATTACAACTAACTTTGTCCATCCAAAACGAACTTTGTTCGTTGATATGAAGTTCCACCAGAAGTGTGTTTTCATACAAAAACTGTTAATTACAACTAACTTCGTCCATCCAAAACGAACTTTGTTCGTTGATATGAAGTTCCACCAGAAGTGTGTTTTCATACAAAAACTGTTAATTACAACTAACTTTGTCCATCCGATTCGAACTTTGTTCTTTGATATGAATTTCCACCAAAAGTGTGTTTTCATGCAAAAACTGTTAATTACAACTAAATTTGTCCATCCAAAACGAACTTTGTTCGTTGATATGAAGTTCCACCAGAAGTGTGTTTTCATACAAAAACTGTTAATTACAACTAACTTTGTCCATCCGATTCGAACTTTGTTTTTTCATATGAAGTTCCACTAGAAGTGTGTTTTCATACAAAAACTGTTAATTACAACTAACTTTGTCCAGCCGATTCGAACTTTGTTCTTTGATTTGAAGTTCCACCAGAAGTGTGTTTTCATACAAAAACTGTTAATTACAACTAACTTTGTCCATCCGATTCGAACTTTGTTCTTTGATATGAATTTCCACCAAAAGTGTGTTTTCATGCAAAAACTGTTAATTACAACTAACTTTGTCCATCCAAAACGAACTTTGTTTGTTGATATGAAGTTCCACCAGAAGTGTGTTTTCATACAAAAACTGTTAATTACAACTAACTTTGTCCATCCGATTCGAACTTTGTTTTTTCATATGAAGTTCCACTAGAAGTGTGTTTTCATACAAAAACTGTTAATTACAACTAACTTTGTCCAGCCGATTCGAACTTTGTTCTTTGATTTGAAGTTCCACCAGAAGTGTGTTTTCATACAAAAACTGTTAATTACAACTAACTTTGTCCATCCGATTCGAACTTTGTTCTTTGATATGAATTTCCACCAAAAGTGTGTTTTCATGCAAAAACTGTTAATTACAACTAACTTTGTCCATCCGATTCGAACTTTGTTCTTTGATATGAATTTCCACCAAAAGTGTGTTTTCATGCAAAAACTGTTAATTACAACTAACTTTGTCAAACCAAAACAAACTTTGTTCGTTGATATGAAGTTCCACCAGAAGTGAGTTTTCATACAAAAACTGTTAATTACAACTAACTTTGTCCATCCGATTCGAACTTTGTTCTTTCATATGAAGTTCCACCAGAAGTGTGTTTTCATACAAAAACTGTTAATTACAACTAACTTTGTCTATCCAAAACGAACTTTGTTCGTTGATATGAAGTTCCACCAGAAGTGTGTTTTCATACAAAAACTGTTAATTACAACTAACTTTGTCCATCCAAAACGAACTTTGTTCGTTGATATGAAGTTCCACCAGAAGTGTGTTTTCATACAAAAACTGTTAATTACAACTAACTTTGTCCATCCGATTCAAACTTTGTTCTTTCATATGAAGTTCCACTAGAAGTGAGTTTTCATACAAAAACTGTTAATAACAACTAACTTTGTCCATCCGATTCGAACTTTGTTCGTTGATATGAAGTTCCACCAGAAGTGTGTTTTCATACAAAAACTGTTAATTACAACTAACTTTGTCTATCCAAAACGAACTTTGTTCGTTGATATGAAGTTCCACCAGAAGTGTGTTTTCATACAAAAACTGTTAATTACAACTAACTTTGTCCATCCAAAACGAACTTTGTTCGTTGATATGAAGTTCCACCAGAAGTGTGTTTTCATACAAAAACTGTTAATTACAACTAACTTTGTCCATCCGATTCGAACTTTGTTCTTTGATATGAATTTCCACCAAAAGTGTGTTTTCATGCAAAAACTGTTAATTACAACTAACTTTGTCCATCCGATTCGAACTTTGTTCTTTGGTATGAATTTCCACCAAAAGTGTGTTTTCATGCAAAAACTGTTAATTACAACTAACTTTGTCAAACCAAAACAAACTTTGTTCGTTGATATGAAGTTCCACCAGAAGTGAGTTTTCATACAAAAACTGTTAATTACAACTAACTTTGTCCATCCGATTCGAACTTTGTTCTTTCATATGAAGTTCCACCAGAAGTGTGTTTTCATACAAAAACTGTTAATAACAACTAACTTTGTCTATCCAAAACGAACTTTGTTCGTTGATATGAAGTTCCACCAGAAGTGTGTTTTCATACAAAAACTGTTAATTACAACTAACTTTGTCCATCCAAAACGAACTTTGTTCGTTGATATGAAGTTCCACCAGAAGTGTGTTTTCATACAAAAACTGTTAATTACAACTAACTTTGTCCATCCGATTCGAACTTTGTTTTTTCATATGAAGTTCCACTAGAAGTGTGTTTTCATACAAAAACTGTTAATTACAACTAACTTTGTCCATCCGATTCGAACTTTGTTTTTTCATATGAAGTTCCACTAGAAGTGTGTTTTCATACAAAAACTGTTAATTACAACTAACTTTGTCCATCCAAAACGAACTTTGTTCTTTCATATGAAGTTCCACTAGAAGTGTGTTTTCATACAAAAACTGTTAATTACAATTTACTTTATCCATCCAAAACGAACTTTGTTCGTTGATATGAAGTTCCACCAGAAGTGTGTTTTCATACAAAAACTGTTAATTACAACTAACTTTGTCCATCCGATTCGAACTTTGTTCTTTGATATGAATTTCCACCAAAAGTGTGTTTTCATGCAAAAACTGTTAATTACAACTAACTTTGTCCATCCGATTCGAACTTTGTTCTTTGATATGAATTTCCACCAAAAGTGTGTTTTCATGCAAAAACTGTTAATTACAACTAACTTTGTCAAACCAAAACAAACTTTGTTCGTTGATATGAAGTTCCACCAGAAGTGAGTTTTGATACAAAAACTGTTAATTACAACTAACTTTGTCCATTCGATTCGAACTTTGTTCTTTCATATGAAGTTCCACCAGAAGTGTGTTTTCATACAAAAACTGTTAATTACAACTAACTTTGTCTATCCAAAACGAACTTTGTTCGTTGATATGAAGTTCCACCAGAAGTGTGTTTTCATACAAAAACTGTTAATTACAACTAACTTTGTCCATCCAAAACGAACTTTGTTCGTTGATATGAAGTTCCACCAGAAGTGTGTTTTCATACAAAAACTGTTAATTACAACTAACTTTGTCCATCCGATTAAAACTTTGTTCTTTCATATGAAGTTCCACTAGAAGTGAGTTTTCATACAAAAACTGTTAATAACAACTAACTTTGTCCATCCGATTCGAACTTTGTTCGTTGATATGAAGTTCCACCAGAAGTGTGTTTTCATACAAAAACTGTTAATTACAACTAACTTTGTCTATCCAAAACGAACTTTGTTCGTTGATATGAAGTTCCACCAGAAGTGTGTTTTCATACAAAAACTGTTAATTACAACTAACTTTGTCCATCCAAAACGAACTTTGTTCGTTGATATGAAGTTCCACCAGAAGTGTGTTTTCATACAAAAACTGTTAATTACAACTAACTTTGTCCATCCGATTCAAACTTTGTTTTTTCATATGAAGTTCCACTAGAAGTGAGTTTTCATACAAAAACTGTTAATTACAACTAACTTTGTCCATCCGATTCGAACTTTGTTTTTTCATATGAAGTTCCACTAGAAGTGTGTTTTCATACAAAAACTGTTAATTACAACTAACTTTGTCCATCCAAAACGAACTTTGTTCTTTCATATGAAGTTCCACTAGAAGTGTGTTTTCATACAAAAACTGTTAATTACAATTTACTTTATCCATCCAAAACGAACTTTGTTCGTTGATATGAAGTTCCACCAGAAGTGTGTTTTCATACAAAAACTGTTAATTACAACTAACTTTATCCATCCAAAACGAACTTTGTTCTTTCATATGAAGTTCCACTAGAAGTGAGTTTTCATACAAAAACTGTTAATAACAACTAACTTTGTCCATCCGATTCGAACTTTGTTTTTTCATATGAAGTTCCACTAGAAGTGTGTTTTCATACAAAAACTGTTAATTACAACTAACTTTGTCCATCCGATTCGAACTTTGTTCTTTCATATGAAGTTCCACCAGGAGTGAGTTTTCATACAAAAACTGTTAATTACAACTTACTTTATCCATCCAAAACGAACTTTGTTCGTTGATATGAAGTTCCACTAGAAGTGTGTTTTCATACAAAAACTGTTAATTACAACTAACTTTGTCCATCCGATTCGAACTTTGTTTTTTTCATATGAAGTTCCACTAGAAGTGTGTTTTCATACAAAAACTGTTAATTACAACTAACTTTGTCCATCCAAAACGAACTTTGTTCTTTCATATGAAGTTCCACTAGAAGTGTGTTTTCATACAAAAACTGTTAATTACAATTTACTTTATCCATCCAAAACGAACTTTGTTCGTTGATATGAAGTTCCACTAGAAGTGAGTTTTCATACAAAAACTGTTAATAACAACTAACTTTGTCCATCCGATTCGAACTTTGTTCGTTGATATGAAGTTCCACCAGAAGTGTGTTTTCATACAAAAACTGTTAATTACAACTAACTTTGTCTATCCAAAACGAACTTTGTTCGTTGATATGAAGTTCCACCAGAAGTGTGTTTTCATACAAAAACTGTTAATTACAACTAACTTTGTCCATCCAAAACGAACTTTGTTCGTTGATATGAAGTTCCACCAGAAGTGTGTTTTCATACAAAAACTGTTAATTACAACTAACTTTGTCCATCCGATTCAAACTTTGTTTTTTCATATGAAGTTCCACTAGAAGTGAGTTTTCATACAAAAACTGTTAATTACAACTAACTTTGTCCATCCGATTCGAACTTTGTTCTTTCATATGAAGTTCCACCAGAAGTGTATTTTCATACAAAAACTGTTAATTACAACTAACTTTGTCTATCCAAAACGAACTTTGTTCGTTGATATGAAGTTCCACCAGAAGTGAGTTTTCATACAAAAACTGTTAATTACAACTAACTTTGTCCATCCAAAACGAACTTTGTTCTTTCATATAAAGTTCCACTAGAAGTGAGTTTTCATACAAAAACTGTTAATTACAACTAACTTTGTCCATCCAAAACGAACTTTGTTCGTTGATATGAAGTTCCACCAGAAGTGTGTTTTCATACAAAAACTGTTAATTACAACTAACTTTGTCCATCCGTTTCAAACTTTGTTCTTTCATATGAAGTTCCACTAGAAGTGAGTTTTCATACAAAAACTGTTAATAACAACTAACTTTGTCCATCCGATTCGAACTTTGTTCGTTGATATGAAGTTCCACCAGAAGTGTGTTTTCATACAAAAACTGTTAATTACAACTAACTTTGTCTATCCAAAACGAACTTTGTTCGTTGATATGAAGTTCCACCAGAAGTGTGTTTTCATACAAAAACTGTTAATTACAACTAACTTTGTCCATCCGATTCGAACTTTGTTCTTTGATTTGAAGTTCCACCAGAAGTGTGTTTTCATACAAAAACTGTTAATTACAACTAACTTTGTCCATCCAAAACGAACTTAGTTCGTTGATATGAAGTTCCACCAGAAGTGTGTTTTCATACAAAAACTGTTAATTACAACTAACTTTGTCCATCCGATTCAAACTTTGTTTTTTCATATGAAGTTCCACTAGAAGTGAGTTTTCATACAAAAACTGTTAATTACAACTAACTTTGTCCATCCGATTCGAACTTTGTTCGTGGATATGAAGTTCCACCAGAAGTGTGTTTTCATACAAAAACTGTTAATTACAACTAACTTTGTCCATCCAAAACGAACTTTGTTCGTTGATATGAAGTTCCACCAGAAGTGTGTTTTCATACAAAAACTGTTAATTACAACTAACTTTGTCCATCCGATTCAAACTTTGTTCTTTCATATGAAGTTCCACTAGAAGTGAGTTTTCATACAAAAACTGTTAATAACAACTAACTTTGTCCATCCGATTCGAACTTTGTTCGTTGATATGAAGTTCCACCAGAAGTGTGTTTTCATACAAAAACTGTTAATTACAACTAACTTTGTCTATCCAAAACGAACTTTGTTCGTTGATATGAAGTTCCACCAGAAGTGTGTTTTCATACAAAAACTGTTAATTACAACTAACTTTGTCCATCCGATTCGAACTTTGTTCTTTGATTTGAAGTTCCACCAGAAGTGTGTTTTCATACAAAAACTGTTAATTACAACTAACTTTGTCTATCCAAAACGAACTTTGTTCGTTGATATGAAGTTCCACCAGAAGTGTGTTTTCATACAAAAACTGTTAATTACAACTAACTTTGTCTATCCAAAACGAACTTTGTTCGTTGATATGAAGTTCCACCAGAAGTGTGTTTTCATACAAAAACTGTTAATTACAACTAACTTTGTCCATCCAAAACGAACTTTGTTCGTTGATATGAAGTTCCACCAGAAGTGTGTTTTCATACAAAAACTGTTAATTACAACTAACTTTGTCCATCCGATTCAAACTTTGTTTTTTCATATGAAGTTCCACTAGAAGTGAGTTTTCATACAAAAACTGTTAATTACAACTAACTTTGTCCATCCGATTCGAACTTTGTTCGTGGATATGAAGTTCTACCAGAAGTGTGTTTTCATACAAAAACTGTTAATTACAACTAACTTTGTCCATCCAAAACGAACTTTGTTCGTTGATATGAAGTTCCACCAGAAGTGTGTTTTCATACAAAAACTGTTAATTACAACTAACTTTGTCCATCCGATTCAAACTTTGTTCTTTCATATGAAGTTCCACTAGAAGTGAGTTTTCATACAAAAACTGTTAATAACAACTAACTTTGTCCATCCGATTCGAACTTTGTTCGTTGATATGAAGTTCCACCAGAAGTGTGTTTTCATACAAAAACTGTTAATTACAACTAACTTTGTCTATCCAAAACGAACTTTGTTCGTTGATATGAAGTTCCACCAGAAGTGTGTTTTCATACAAAAACTGTTAATTACAACTAACTTTGTCCATCCAAAACGAACTTTGTTCGTTGATATGAAGTTCCACCAGAAGTGTGTTTTCATACAAAAACTGTTAATTACAACTAACTTTGTCCATCCGATTCAAACTTTGTTCTTTCATATGAAGTTCCACTAGAAGTGAGTTTTCATACAAAAACTGTTAATAACAACTAACTTTGTCCATCCGATTCAAACTTTGTTCTTTCATATGAAGTTCCACTAGAAGTGAGTTTTCATACAAAAACTGTTAATAACAACTAACTTTGTCCATCCGATTCGAACTTTGTTCGTTGATATGAAGTTCCACCAGAAGTGTGTTTTCATACAAAAACTGTTAATTACAACTAACTTTGTCCATCCAAAACGAACTTTGTTCGTTGATATGAAGTTCCACCAGAAGTGTGTTTTCATACAAAAACTGTTAATAACAACTAACTTTGTCCATCCGATTCGAACTTTGTTCGTTGATATGAAGTTCCACCAGAAGTGTGTTTTCATACAAAAACTGTTAATTACAACTAACTTTGTCCATCCAAAACGAACTTTGTTCGTTGATATGAAGTTCCACCAGAAGTGTGTTTTCATACAAAAACTGTTAATTACAACTAACTTTGTCCATCCAAAACGAACTTTGTTCGTTGATATGAAGTTCCACCAGAAGTGTGTTTTCATACAAAAACTGTTAATAACAACTAACTTTGTCCATCCGATTCGAACTTTGTTCGTTGATATGAAGTTCCACCAGAAGTGTGTTTTCATACAAAAACTGTTAATTACAACTAACTTTGTCCATCCGATTCAAACTTTGTTCTTTCATATGAAGTTCCACTAGAAGTGAGTTTTCATACAAAAACTGTTAATAACAACTAACTTTGTCCATCCGATTCAAACTTTGTTCTTTCATATGAAGTTCCACTAGAAGTGAGTTTTCATACAAAAACTGTTAATAACAACTAACTTTGTCCATCCGATTCGAACTTTGTTCGTTGATATGAAGTTCCACCAGAAGTGTGTTTTCATACAAAAACTGTTAATTACAACTAACTTTGTCCATCCAAAACGAACTTTGTTCGTTGATATGAAGTTCCACCAGAAGTGTGTTTTCATACAAAAACTGTTAATAACAACTAACTTTGTCCATCCGATTCGAACTTTGTTCGTTGATATGAAGTTCCACCAGAAGTGTGTTTTCATACAAAAACTGTTAATTACAACTAACTTTGTCCATCCAAAACGAACTTTGTTCGTTGATATGAAGTTCCACCAGAAGTGTGTTTTCATACAAAAACTGTTAATTACAACTAACTTTGTCCATCCAAAACGAACTTTGTTCGTTGATATGAAGTTCCACCAGAAGTGTGTTTTCATACAAAAACTGTTAATAACAACTAACTTTGTCCATCCGATTCGAACTTTGTTCGTTGATATGAAGTTCCACCAGAAGTGTGTTTTCATACAAAAACTGTTAATTACAACTAACTTTGTCCATCCAAAACGAACTTTGTTCGTTGATATGAAGTTCCACCAGAAGTGTGTTTTCATACAAAAACTGTTAATTACAACTAACTTTGTCCATCCAAAACGAACTTTGTTCGTTGATATGAAGTTCCACCAGAAGTGTGTTTTCATACAAAAACTGTTAATTACAACTAACTTTGTCCATCCAAAACGAACTTTGTTCGTTGATATGAAGTTCCACCAGAAGTGTGTTTTCATACAAAAACTGTTAATAACAACTAACTTTGTCCATCCGATTCGAACTTTGTTCGTTGATATGAAGTTCCACCAGAAGTGTGTTTTCATACAAAAACTGTTAATTACAACTAACTTTGTCCATCCAAAACGAACTTTGTTCGTTGATATGAAGTTCCACCAGAAGTGTGTTTTCATACAAAAACTGTTAATTACAACTAACTTTGTCCATCCAAAACGAACTTTGTTCGTTGATATGAAGTTCCACCAGAAGTGTGTTTTCATACAAAAACTGTTAATTACAACTAACTTTGTCCATCCGATTCAAACTTTGTTTTTTCATATGAAGTTCCACTAGAAGTGAGTTTTCATACAAAAACTGTTAATTACAACTAACTTTGTCCATCCGATTCGAACTTTGTTCGTTGATATGAAGTTCCACCAGAAGTGTGTTTTCATACAAAAACTGTTAATTACAACTAACTTTGTCCATCCAAAACGAACTTTGTTCGTTGATATGAAGTTCCACCAGAAGTGTGTTTTCATACAAAAACTGTTAATTACAACTAACTTTGTCCATCCAAAACGAACTTTGTTCGTTGATATGAAGTTCCACCAGAAGTGTGTTTTCATACAAAAACTGTTAATAACAACTAACTTTGTCCATCCGATTCGAACTTTGTTCGTTGATATGAAGTTCCACCAGAAGTGTGTTTTCATACAAAAACTGTTAATTACAACTAACTTTGTCCATCCAAAACGAACTTTGTTCGTTGATATGAAGTTCCACCAGAAGTGTGTTTTCATACAAAAACTGTTAATTACAACTAACTTTGTCCATCCAAAACGAACTTTGTTCGTTGATATGAAGTTCCACCAGAAGTGTGTTTTCATACAAAAACTGTTAATTACAACTAACTTTGTCCATCCGATTCAAACTTTGTTCTTTCATATGAAGTTCCACTAGAAGTGAGTTTTCATACAAAAACTGTTAATAACAACTAACTTTGTCCATCCGATTCAAACTTTGTTCTTTCATATGAAGTTCCACTAGAAGTGAGTTTTCATACAAAAACTGTTAATAACAACTAACTTTGTCCATCCGATTCGAACTTTGTTCGTGGATATGAAGTTCCACCAGAAGTGTGTTTTCATACAAAAACTGTTAATTACAACTAACTTTGTCCATCCGATTCAAACTTTGTTCTTTCATATGAAGTTCCACTAGAAGTGAGTTTTCATACAAAAACTGTTAATAACAACTAACTTTGTCCATCCGATTCGAACTTTGTTCTTTCATATGAAGTTCCACTAGAAGTGAGTTTTCATACAAAAACTGTTAATAACAACTAACTTTGTCCATCCGATTCGAACTTTGTTCGTTGATATGAAGTTCCACCAGAAGTGTGTTTTCATACAAAAACTGTTAATTACAACTAACTTTGTCCATCCGATTCAAACTTTGTTCTTTCATATGAAGTTCCACTAGAAGTGAGTTTTCATACAAAAACTGTTAATAACAACTAACTTTGTCCATCCGATTCAAACTTTGTTCTTTCATATGAAGTTCCACTAGAAGTGAGTTTTCATACAAAAACTGTTAATAACAACTAACTTTGTCCATCCGATTCGAACTTTGTTCGTTGATATGAAGTTCCACCAGAAGTGTGTTTTCATACAAAAACTGTTAATTACAACTAACTTTGTCCATCCAAAACGAACTTTGTTCGTTGATATGAAGTTCCACCAGAAGTGTGTTTTCATACAAAAACTGTTAATAACAACTAACTTTGTCCATCCGATTCGAACTTTGTTCGTTGATATGAAGTTCCACCAGAAGTGTGTTTTCATACAAAAACTGTTAATTACAACTAACTTTGTCCATCCAAAACGAACTTTGTTCGTTGATATGAAGTTCCACCAGAAGTGTGTTTTCATACAAAAACTGTTAATTACAACTAACTTTGTCCATCCAAAACGAACTTTGTTCGTTGATATGAAGTTCCACCAGAAGTGTGTTTTCATACAAAAACTGTTAATAACAACTAACTTTGTCCATCCGATTCGAACTTTGTTCGTTGATATGAAGTTCCACCAGAAGTGTGTTTTCATACAAAAACTGTTAATTACAACTAACTTTGTCCATCCAAAACGAACTTTGTTCGTTGATATGAAGTTCCACCAGAAGTGTGTTTTCATACAAAAACTGTTAATTACAACTAACTTTGTCCATCCAAAACGAACTTTGTTCGTTGATATGAAGTTCCACCAGAAGTGTGTTTTCATACAAAAACTGTTAATTACAACTAACTTTGTCCATCCAAAACGAACTTTGTTCGTTGATATGAAGTTCCACCAGAAGTGTGTTTTCATACAAAAACTGTTAATAACAACTAACTTTGTCCATCCGATTCGAACTTTGTTCGTTGATATGAAGTTCCACCAGAAGTGTGTTTTCATACAAAAACTGTTAATTACAACTAACTTTGTCCATCCAAAACGAACTTTGTTCGTTGATATGAAGTTCCACCAGAAGTGTGTTTTCATACAAAAACTGTTAATTACAACTAACTTTGTCCATCCAAAACGAACTTTGTTCGTTGATATGAAGTTCCACCAGAAGTGTGTTTTCATACAAAAACTGTTAATTACAACTAACTTTGTCCATCCGATTCAAACTTTGTTTTTTCATATGAAGTTCCACTAGAAGTGAGTTTTCATACAAAAACTGTTAATTACAACTAACTTTGTCCATCCGATTCGAACTTTGTTCGTTGATATGAAGTTCCACCAGAAGTGTGTTTTCATACAAAAACTGTTAATTACAACTAACTTTGTCCATCCAAAACGAACTTTGTTCGTTGATATGAAGTTCCACCAGAAGTGTGTTTTCATACAAAAACTGTTAATTACAACTAACTTTGTCCATCCAAAACGAACTTTGTTCGTTGATATGAAGTTCCACCAGAAGTGTGTTTTCATACAAAAACTGTTAATTACAACTAACTTTGTCCATCCAAAACGAACTTTGTTCGTTGATATGAAGTTCCACCAGAAGTGTGTTTTCATACAAAAACTGTTAATTACAACTAACTTTGTCCATCCAAAACGAACTTTGTTCGTTGATATGAAGTTCCACCAGAAGTGTGTTTTCATACAAAAACTGTTAATAACAACTAACTTTGTCCATCCGATTCGAACTTTGTTCGTTGATATGAAGTTCCACCAGAAGTGTGTTTTCATACAAAAACTGTTAATTACAACTAACTTTGTCCATCCAAAACGAACTTTGTTCGTTGATATGAAGTTCCACCAGAAGTGTGTTTTCATACAAAAACTGTTAATTACAACTAACTTTGTCCATCCAAAACGAACTTTGTTCGTTGATATGAAGTTCCACCAGAAGTGTGTTTTCATACAAAAACTGTTAATTACAACTAACTTTGTCCATCCGATTCAAACTTTGTTTTTTCATATGAAGTTCCACTAGAAGTGAGTTTTCATACAAAAACTGTTAATTACAACTAACTTTGTCCATCCGATTCGAACTTTGTTCGTGGATATGAAGTTCCACCAGAAGTGTGTTTTCATACAAAAACTGTTAATTACAACTAACTTTGTCCATCCAAAACGAACTTTGTTCGTTGATATGAAGTTCCACCAGAAGTGTGTTTTCATACAAAAACTGTTAATTACAACTAACTTTGTCCATCCGATTCAAACTTTGTTCTTTCATATGAAGTTCCACTAGAAGTGAGTTTTCATACAAAAACTGTTAATAACAACTAACTTTGTCCATCCGATTCGAACTTTGTTCTTTCATATGAAGTTCCACTAGAAGTGAGTTTTCATACAAAAACTGTTAATAACAACTAACTTTGTCCATCCGATTCGAACTTTGTTCGTTGATATGAAGTTCCACCAGAAGTGTGTTTTCATACAAAAACTGTTAATTACAACTAACTTTGTCCATCCGATTCAAACTTTGTTCTTTCATATGAAGTTCCACCAGAAGTGAGTTTTCATACAAAAACTGTTAATAACAACTAACTTTGTCCATCCGATTCGAACTTTGTTCGTTGATATGAAGTTCCACCAGAAGTGTGTTTTCATACAAAAACTGTTAATTACAACTAACTTTGTCCATCCAAAACGAACTTTGTTCGTTGATATGAAGTTCCACTAGAAGTGTGTTTTCATACAAAAACTGTTAATTACAACTAACTTTGTCTATCCAAAACGAACTTTGTTCGTTGATATGAAGTTCCACCAGAAGTGTGTTTTCATACAAAAACTGTTAATTACAACTAACTTTGTCCATCCGATTCAAACTTTGTTTTTTCATATGAAGTTCCACTAGAAGTGAGTTTTCATACAAAAACTGTTAATTACAACTAACTTTGTCCATCCGATTCGAACTTTGTTCGTGGATATGAAGTTCCACCAGAAGTGTGTTTTCATACAAAAACTGTTAATTACAACTAACTTTGTCCATCCAAAACGAACTTTGTTCGTTGATATGAAGTTCCACCAGAAGTGTGTTTTCATACAAAAACTGTTAATTACAACTAACTTTGTCCATCCGATTCAAACTTTGTTTTTTCATATGAAGTTCCACTAGAAGTGAGTTTTCATACAAAAACTGTTAATTACAACTAACTTTGTCCATCCGATTCGAACTTTGTTCGTGGATATGAAGTTCCACCAGAAGTGTGTTTTCATACAAAAACTGTTAATTACAACTAACTTTGTCCATCCGATTCAAACTTTGTTCTTTCATATGAAGTTCCACTAGAAGTGAGTTTTCATACAAAAACTGTTAATAACAACTAACTTTGTCCATCCGATTCGAACTTTGTTCTTTCATATGAAGTTCCACTAGAAGTGAGTTTTCATACAAAAACTGTTAATAACAACTAACTTTGTCCATCCGATTCGAACTTTGTTCGTTGATATGAAGTTCCACCAGAAGTGTGTTTTCATACAAAAACTGTTAATTACAACTAACTTTGTCCATCCGATTCAAACTTTGTTCTTTCATATGAAGTTCCACTAGAAGTGAGTTTTCATACAAAAACTGTTAATAACAACTAACTTTGTCCATCCGATTCAAACTTTGTTCTTTCATATGAAGTTCCACTAGAAGTGAGTTTTCATACAAAAACTGTTAATAACAACTAACTTTGTCCATCCGATTCGAACTTTGTTCGTTGATATGAAGTTCCACCAGAAGTGTGTTTTCATACAAAAACTGTTAATTACAACTAACTTTGTCCATCCAAAACGAACTTTGTTCGTTGATATGAAGTTCCACCAGAAGTGTGTTTTCATACAAAAACTGTTAATTACAACTAACTTTGTCCATCCGATTCAAACTTTGTTTTTTCATATGAAGTTCCACTAGAAGTGAGTTTTCATACAAAAACTGTTAATTACAACTAACTTTGTCCATCCGATTCGAACTTTGTTCGTGGATATGAAGTTCCACCAGAAGTGTGTTTTCATACAAAAACTGTTAATTACAACTAACTTTGTCCATCCAAAACGAACTTTGTTCGTTGATATGAAGTTCCACCAGAAGTGTGTTTTCATACAAAAACTGTTAATTACAACTAACTTTGTCCATCCGATTCAAACTTTGTTCTTTCATATGAAGTTCCACTAGAAGTGAGTTTTCATACAAAAACTGTTAATAACAACTAACTTTGTCCATCCGATTCAAACTTTGTTCTTTCATATGAAGTTCCACTAGAAGTGAGTTTTCATACAAAAACTGTTAATAACAACTAACTTTGTCCATCCGATTCGAACTTTGTTCGTTGATATGAAGTTCCACCAGAAGTGTGTTTTCATACAAAAACTGTTAATTACAACTAACTTTGTCCATCCAAAACGAACTTTGTTCGTTGATATGAAGTTCCACCAGAAGTGTGTTTTCATACAAAAACTGTTAATTACAACTAACTTTGTCCATCCGATTCAAACTTTGTTTTTTCATATGAAGTTCCACTAGAAGTGAGTTTTCATACAAAAACTGTTAATTACAACTAACTTTGTCCATCCGATTCGAACTTTGTTCGTGGATATGAAGTTCCACCAGAAGTGTGTTTTCATACAAAAACTGTTAATTACAACTAACTTTGTCCATCCAAAACGAACTTTGTTCGTTGATATGAAGTTCCACCAGAAGTGTGTTTTCATACAAAAACTGTTAATTACAACTAACTTTGTCCATCCGATTCAAACTTTGTTCTTTCATATGAAGTTCCACTAGAAGTGAGTTTTCATACAAAAACTGTTAATAACAACTAACTTTGTCCATCCGATTCGAACTTTGTTCGTTGATATGAAGTTCCACCAGAAGTGTGTTTTCATACAAAAACTGTTAATTACAACTAACTTTGTCTATCCAAAACGAACTTTGTTCGTTGATATGAAGTTCCACCAGAAGTGTGTTTTCATACAAAAACTGTTAATTACAACTAACTTTGTCCATCCAAAACGAACTTTGTTCGTTGATATGAAGTTCCACCAGAAGTGTGTTTTCATACAAAAACTGTTAATTACAACTAACTTTGTCCATCCGATTCAAACTTTGTTTTTTCATATGAAGTTCCACTAGAAGTGAGTTTTCATACAAAAACTGTTAATTACAACTAACTTTGTCCATCCGATTCGAACTTTGTTCGTGGATATGAAGTTCCACCAGAAGTGTGTTTTCATACAAAAACTGTTAATTACAACTAACTTTGTCCATCCAAAACGAACTTTGTTCGTTGATATGAAGTTCCACCAGAAGTGTGTTTTCATACAAAAACTGTTAATTACAACTAACTTTGTCTATCCAAAACGAACTTTGTTCGTTGATATGAAGTTCCACCAGAAGTGTGTTTTCATACAAAAACTGTTAATTACAACTAACTTTGTCCATCCAAAACGAACTTTGTTCGTTGATATGAAGTTCCACCAGAAGTGTGTTTTCATACAAAAACTGTTAATTACAACTAACTTTGTCCATCCGATTCAAACTTTGTTTTTTCATATGAAGTTCCACTAGAAGTGAGTTTTCATACAAAAACTATTAATAACAACTAACTTTGTCCATCCGATTCGAACTTTGTTCGTTGATATGAAGTTCCACCAGAAGTGTGTTTTCATACAAAAACTGTTAATTACAACTAACTTTGTCTATCCAAAACGAACTTTGTTCGTTGATATGAAGTTCCACCAGAAGTGTGTTTTCATACAAAAACTGTTAATTACAACTAACTTTGTCCATCCAAAACGAACTTTGTTCGTTGATATGAAGTTCCACCAGAAGTGTGTTTTCATACAAAAACTGTTAATTACAACTAACTTTGTCCATCCGATTCAAACTTTGTTTTTTCATATGAAGTTCCACTAGAAGTGAGTTTTCATACAAAAACTGTTAATTACAACTAACTTTGTCCATCCGATTCGAACTTTGTTCTTTCATATGAAGTTCCACCAGAAGTGTGTTTTCATACAAAAACTGTTAATTACAACTTACTTTATCCATCCAAAACGAACTTTGTTCGTTGATATGAAGTTCCACCAGAAGTGTGTTTTCATACAAAAACTGTTAATTACAACTAACTTTGTCCATCCAAAACGAACTTTGTTCGTTGATATGAAGTTCCACCAGAAGTGTGTTTTCATACAAAAACTGTTAATTACAACTAACTTTGTCCATCCGATTCGAACTTTGTTCGTTGATATGAAGTTCCACCAGAAGTGTGTTTTCATACAAAAACTGTTAATTACAACTAACTTTGTCTATCCAAAACGAACTTTGTTCGTTGATATGAAGTTCCACCAGAAGTGTGTTTTCATACAAAAACTGTTAATTACAACTAACTTTGTCCATCCAAAACGAACTTTGTTCGTTGATATGAAGTTCCACCAGAAGTGTGTTTTCATACAAAAACTGTTAATTACAACTAACTTTGTCCATCCGATTCAAACTTTGTTCTTTCATATGAAGTTCCACTAGAAGTGAGTTTTCATACAAAAACTATTAATAACAACTAACTTTGTCCATCCGATTCGAACTTTGTTCGTTGATATGAAGTTCCACCAGAAGTGTGTTTTCATACAAAAACTGTTAATTACAACTAACTTTGTCTATCCAAAACGAACTTTGTTCGTTGATATGAAGTTCCACCAGAAGTGTGTTTTCATACAAAAACTGTTAATTACAACTAACTTTGTCCATCCAAAACGAACTTTGTTCGTTGATATGAAGTTCCACCAGAAGTGTGTTTTCATACAAAAACTGTTAATTACAACTAACTTTGTCCATCCGATTCAAACTTTGTTTTTTCATATGAAGTTCCACTAGAAGTGAGTTTTCATACAAAAACTGTTAATTACAACTAACTTTGTCCATCCGATTCGAACTTTGTTCTTTCATATGAAGTTCCACCAGAAGTGAGTTTTCATACAAAAACTGTTAATTACAACTTACTTTATCCATCCAAAACGAACTTTGTTCGTTGATATGAAGTTCCACTAGAAGTGTGTTTTCATACAAAAACTGTTAATTACAACTAACTTTGTCCATCCGATTCGAACTTTGTTTTTTCATATGAAGTTCCACTAGAAGTGTGTTTTCATACAAAAACTGTTAATTACAACTAACTTTGTCCATCCAAAACGAACTTTGTTCTTTCATATGAAGTTCCACTAGAAGTGTGTTTTCATACAAAAACTGTTAATTACAATTTACTTTATCCATCCAAAACGAACTTTGTTCGTTGATATGAAGTTCCACTAGAAGTGAGTTTTCATACAAAAACTGTTAATAACAACTAACTTTGTCCATCCGATTCGAACTTTGTTCGTTGATATGAAGTTCCACCAGAAGTGTGTTTTCATACAAAAACTGTTAATTACAACTAACTTTGTCTATCCAAAACGAACTTTGTTCGTTGATATGAAGTTCCACCAGAAGTGTGTTTTCATACAAAAACTGTTAATTACAACTAACTTTGTCCATCCAAAACGAACTTTGTTCGTTGATATGAAGTTCCACCAGAAGTGTGTTTTCATACAAAAACTGTTAATTACAACTAACTTTGTCCATCCGATTCAAACTTTGTTCTTTCATATGAAGTTCCACTAGAAGTGAGTTTTCATACAAAAACTGTTAATAACAACTAACTTTGTCCATCCGATTCGAACTTTGTTCGTGGATATGAAGTTCCACCAGAAGTGTGTTTTCATACAAAAACTGTTAATTACAACTAATTTTGTCCATCCAAAACGAACTTTGTTCGTTGATATGAAGTTCCACCAGAAGTGTGTTTTCATACAAAAACTGTTAATTACAACTAACTTTGTCCATCCGATTCAAACTTTGTTCTTTCATATGAAGTTCCACTAGAAGTGAGTTTTCATACAAAAACTGTTAATAACAACTAACTTTGTCCATCCGATTCGAACTTTGTTCGTTGATATGAAGTTCCACCAGAAGTGTGTTTTCATACAAAAACTGTTAATTACAACTAACTTTGTCTATCCAAAACGAACTTTGTTCGTTGATATGAAGTTCCACCAGAAGTGTGTTTTCATACAAAAACTGTTAATTACAACTAACTTTGTCCATCCAAAACGAACTTTGTTCGTTGATATGAAGTTCCACCAGAAGTGTGTTTTCATACAAAAACTGTTAATTACAACTAACTTTGTCCATCCGATTCAAACTTTGTTTTTTCATATGAAGTTCCACTAGAAGTGAGTTTTCATACAAAAACTGTTAATTACAACTAACTTTGTCCATCCGATTCGAACTTTGTTCTTTCATATGAAGTTCCACCAGAAGTGTGTTTTCATACAAAAACTGTTAATTACAACTAACTTTGTCCATCCAAAACGAACTTTGTTCGTTGATATGAAGTTCCACCAGAAGTGTGTTTTCATACAAAAACTGTTAATTACAACTAACTTTGTCCATCCGATTCGAACTTTGTTCTTTCATATGAAGTTCCACCAGAAGTGTGTTTTCATACAAAAACTGTTAATTACAACTAACTTTGTCCATCCGATTCAAACTTTGTTCTTTCATATGAAGTTCCACTAGAAGTGAGTTTTCATACAAAAACTGTTAATAACAACTAACTTTGTCCATCCGATTCGAACTTTGTTCGTTGATATGAAGTTCCACCAGAAGTGTGTTTTCATACAAAAACTGTTAATTACAACTAACTTTGTCTATCCAAAACGAACTTTGTTCGTTGATATGAAGTTCCACCAGAAGTGTGTTTTCATACAAAAACTGTTAATTACAACTAACTTTGTCCATCCAAAACGAACTTTGTTCGTTGATATGAAGTTCCACCAGAAGTGTGTTTTCATACAAAAACTGTTAATTACAACTAACTTTGTCCATCCGATTCAAACTTTGTTTTTTCATATGAAGTTCCACTAGAAGTGAGTTTTCATACAAAAACTGTTAATTACAACTAACTTTGTCCATCCGATTCGAACTTTGTTCTTTCATATGAAGTTCCACCAGAAGTGTATTTTCATACAAAAACTGTTAATTACAACTAACTTTGTCTATCCAAAACGAACTTTGTTCGTTGATATGAAGTTCCACCAGAAGTGTGTTTTCATACAAAAACTGTTAATTACAACTAACTTTGTCCATCCGATTCAAACTTTGTTCTTTCATATGAAGTTCCACTAGAAGTGAGTTTTCATACAAAAACTGTTAATTACAACTAACTTTGTCCATCCGATTCAAACTTTGTTCTTTCATATGAAGTTCCACTAGAAGTGAGTTTTCATACAAAAACTGTTAATAACAACTTACTTTGTCCATCCGATTCGAACTTTGTTCGTGGATATGAAGTTCCACCAGAAGTGTGTTTTCATACAAAAACTGTTAATTACAACTAACTTTGTCCATCCAAAACGAACTTTGTTCGTTGATATGAAGTTCCACCAGAAGTGTGTTTTCATACAAAAACTGTTAATTACAACTAACTTTGTCCATCCGATTCAAACTTTGTTCTTTCATATGAAGTTCCACTAGAAGTGAGTTTTCATACAAAAACTGTTAATAACAACTAACTTTGTCCATCCGATTCGAACTTTGTTCGTTGATATGAAGTTCCACCAGAAGTGTGTTTTCATACAAAAACTGTTAATTACAACTAACTTTGTCTATCCAAAACGAACTTTGTTCGTTGATATGAAGTTCCACCAGAAGTGTGTTTTCATACAAAAACTGTTAATTACAACTAACTTTGTCCATCCAAAACGAACTTTGTTCGTTGATATGAAGTTCCACCAGAAGTGTGTTTTCATACAAAAACTGTTAATTACAACTAACTTTGTCCATCCGATTCGAACTTTGTTCTTTGATATGAATTTCCACCAAAAGTGTGTTTTCATACAAAAACTGTTAATTACAACTAACTTTGTCCATCCAAAACGAACTTTGTTCGTTGATATGAAGTTCCACCAGAAGTGTGTTTTCATACAAAAACTGTTAATTACAACTAACTTTGTCCATCCGATTCGAACTTTGTTTTTTCATATGAAGTTCCACTAGAAGTGTGTTTTCATACAAAAACTGTTAATTACAACTAACTTTGTCCATCCGATTCGAACTTTGTTTTTTCATATGAAGTTCCACTAGAAGTGTGTTTTCATACAAAAACTGTTAATTACAACTAACTTTGTCCATCCAAAACGAACTTTGTTCTTTCATATGAAGTTCCACTAGAAGTGTGTTTTCATACAAAAACTGTTAATTACAATTTACTTTATCCATCCAAAACGAACTTTGTTCGTTGATATGAAGTTCCACCAGAAGTGTGTTTTCATACAAAAACTGTTAATTACAACTAACTTTGTCCATCCGATTCGAACTTTGTTCTTTGATATGAATTTCCACCAAAAGTGTGTTTTCATGCAAAAACTGTTAATTACAACTAACTTTGTCCATCCGATTCGAACTTTGTTCTTTGATATGAATTTCCACCAAAAGTGTGTTTTCATGCAAAAACTGTTAATTACAACTAACTTTGTCAAACCAAAACAAACTTTGTTCGTTGATATGAAGTTCCACCAGAAGTGAGTTTTCATACAAAAACTGTTAATTACAACTAACTTTGTCCATCCGATTCGAACTTTGTTCTTTCATATGAAGTTCCACCAGAAGTGTGTTTTCATACAAAAACTGTTAATTACAACTAACTTTGTCTATCCAAAACGAACTTTGTTCGTTGATATGAAGTTCCACCAGAAGTGTGTTTTCATACAAAAACTGTTAATTACAACTAACTTTGTCCATCCAAAACGAACTTTGTTCGTTGATATGAAGTTCCACCAGAAGTGTGTTTTCATACAAAAACTGTTAATTACAACTAACTTTGTCCATCCGATTCAAACTTTGTTCTATCATATGAAGTTCCACTAGAAGTGAGTTTTCATACAAAAACTGTTAATAACAACTAACTTTGTCCATCCGATTCGAACTTTGTTCGTTGATATGAAGTTCCACCAGAAGTGTGTTTTCATACAAAAACTGTTAATTACAACTAACTTTGTCTATCCAAAACGAACTTTGTTCGTTGATATGAAGTTCCACCAGAAGTGTGTTTTCATACAAAAACTGTTAATTACAACTAACTTTGTCCATCCAAAACGAACTTTGTTCGTTGATATGAAGTTCCACCAGAAGTGTGTTTTCATACAAAAACTGTTAATTACAACTAACTTTGTCCATCCGATTCGAACTTTGTTTTTTGATATGAATTTCCACCAAAAGTGTGTTTTCATGCAAAAACTGTTAATTACAACTAACTTTGTCCATCCGATTCGAACTTTGTTCTTTGATATGAATTTCCACCAAAAGTGTGTTTTCATGCAAAAACTGTTAATTACAACTAACTTTGTCAAACCAAAACAAACTTTGTTCGTTGATATGAAGTTCCACCAGAAGTGAGTTTTCATACAAAAACTGTTAATTACAACTAACTTTGTCCATCCGATTCGAACTTTGTTCTTTCATATGAAGTTCCACCAGAAGTGTGTTTTCATACAAAAACTGTTAATTACAACTAACTTTGTCTATCCAAAACGAACTTTGTTCGTTGATATGAAGTTCCACCAGAAGTGTGTTTTCATACAAAAACTGTTAATTACAACTAACTTTGTCCATCCAAAACGAACTTTGTTCGTTGATATGAAGTTCCACCAGAAGTGTGTTTTCATACAAAAACTGTTAATTACAACTAACTTTGTCCATCCGATTCGAACTTTGTTTTTTCATATGAAGTTCCACTAGAAGTGTGTTTTCATACAAAAACTGTTAATTACAACTAACTTTGTCCATCCGATTCGAACTTTGTTTTTTCATATGAAGTTCCACTAGAAGTGTGTTTTCATACAAAAACTGTTAATTACAACTAACTTTGTCCATCCAAAACGAACTTTGTTCTTTCATATGAAGTTCCACTAGAAGTGTGTTTTCATACAAAAACTGTTAATTACAATTTACTTTATCCATCCAAAACGAACTTTGTTCGTTGATATGAAGTTCCACCAGAAGTGTGTTTTCATACAAAAACTGTTAATTACAACTAACTTTGTCCATCCGATTCGAACTTTGTTCTTTGATATGAATTTCCACCAAAAGTGTGTTTTCATGCAAAAACTGTTAATTACAACTAACTTTGTCCATCCGATTCGAACTTTGTTCTTTGATATGAATTTCCACCAAAAGTGTGTTTTCATGCAAAAACTGTTAATTACAACTAACTTTGTCAAACCAAAACAAACTTTGTTCGTTGATATGAAGTTCCACCAGAAGTGAGTTTTCATACAAAAACTGTTAATTACAACTAACTTTGTCCATCCGATTCGAACTTTGTTCTTTCATATGAAGTTCCACCAGAAGTGTGTTTTCATACAAAAACTGTTAATTACAACTAACTTTGTCTATCCAAAACGAACTTTGTTCGTTGATATGAAGTTCCACCAGAAGTGTGTTTTCATACAAAAACTGTTAATTACAACTAACTTTGTCCATCCAAAACGAACTTTGTTCTTTCATATGAAGTTCCACCAGAAGTGTGTTTTCATACAAAAACTGTTAATAACAACTAACTTTGTCCATCCGATTCGAACTTTGTTCTTTCATATGAAGTTCCACTAGAAGTGAGTTTTCATACAAAAACTGTTAATAACAACTAACTTTGTCCATCCGATTCGAACTTTGTTCGTTGATATGAAGTTCCACCAGAAGTGTGTTTTCATACAAAAACTGTTAATTACAACTAACTTTGTCTATCCAAAACGAACTTTGTTCGTTGATATGAAGTTCCACCAGAAGTGTGTTTTCATACAAAAACTGTTAATTACAACTAACTTTGTCCATCCAAAACGAACTTTGTTCGTTGATATGAAGTTCCACCAGAAGTGTGTTTTCATACAAAAACTGTTAATTACAACTAACTTTGTCCATCCGATTCAAACTTTGTTTTTTCATATGAAGTTCCACTAGAAGTGAGTTTTCATACAAAAACTGTTAATTACAACTAACTTTGTCCATCCGATTCGAACTTTGTTTTTTCATATGAAGTTCCACTAGAAGTGTGTTTTCATACAAAAACTGTTAATTACAACTAACTTTGTCCATCCAAAACGAACTTTGTTCTTTCATATGAAGTTCCACTAGAAGTGTGTTTTCATACAAAAACTGTTAATTACAATTTACTTTATCCATCCAAAACGAACTTTGTTCGTTGATATGAAGTTCCACCAGAAGTGTGTTTTCATACAAAAACTGTTAATTACAACTAACTTTATCCATCCAAAACGAACTTTGTTCTTTCATATGAAGTTCCACTAGAAGTGAGTTTTCATACAAAAACTGTTAATAACAACTAACTTTGTCCATCCGATTCGAACTTTGTTCGTTGATATGAAGTTCCACCAGAAGTGTGTTTTCATACAAAAACTGTTAATTACAACTAACTTTGTCTATCCAAAACGAACTTTGTTCGTTGATATGAAGTTCCACCAGAAGTGTGTTTTCATACAAAAACTGTTAATTACAACTAACTTTGTCCATCCAAAACGAACTTTGTTCGTTGATATGAAGTTCCACCAGAAGTGTGTTTTCATACAAAAACTGTTAATTACAACTAACTTTGTCCATCCGATTCAAACTTTGTTTTTTCATATGAAGTTCCACTAGAAGTGAGTTTTCATACAAAAACTGTTAATTACAACTAACTTTGTCCATCCGATTCGAACTTTGTTCTTTCATATGAAGTTCCACCAGAAGTGTATTTTCATACAAAAACTGTTAATTACAACTAACTTTATCCATTCAAAACGAACTTTGTTCGTTAATATGATGTTCCACTAGAAGTGAGTTTTCATACAAAAACTGTTAATTACAACTAACTTTGTCCATCCAAAACGAACTTTGTTCTTTCATATAAAGTTCCACTAGAAGTGAGTTTTCATACAAAAACTGTTAATTACAACTTACTTTATCCATCCAAAACGAACTTTGTTCGTTGATATGAAGTTCCACTAGAAGTGTGTTTTCATACAAAAACTGTTAATTACAACTAACTTTGTCCATCCGATTCGAACTTTGTTTTTTCATATGAAGTTCCACTAGAAGTGTGTTTTCATACAAAAACTGTTAATTACAACTAACTTTGTCCATCCAAAACGAACTTTGTTCTTTCATATGAAGTTCCACTAGAAGTGAGTTTTCATACAAAAACTGTTAATAACAACTTACTTTGTCCATCCGATTCGAACTTTGTTCGTGGATATGAAGTTCCACTAGAAGTGAGTTTTCATACAAAAACTGTTAATTACAACTTACTTTATGCATCCAAAACGAACTTTGTTCGTTGATATGAAGTTCCACTAGAAGTGTGTTTTCATACAAAAACTGTTAATTACAACTAACTTTGTCCATCCGATTCGAACTTTGTTTTTTCATATGAAGTTCCACCAGAAGTGTGTTTTCATACAAAAACTGTTAATTACAACTAACTTTGTCCATCCGATTCGAACTTTGTTCTTTCATATGAAGTTCCACCAGAAGTGTGTTTTCATACAAAAACTGTTAATTACAACTAACTTTGTCCATCCGATTCGAACTTTGTTCTTTCATATGAAGTTCCACCAGAAGTGTATTTTCATACAAAAACTGTTAATTACAACTAACTTTATCCATTCAAAACGAACTTTGTTCGTTAATATGAAGTTCCACTAGAAGTGAGTTTTCATACAAAAACTGTTAATTACAACTAACTTTGTCCATCCAAAACGAACTTTGTTCTTTCATATAAAGTTCCACTAGAAGTGAGTTTTCATACAAAAACTGTTAATTACAACTAACTTTATCCATTCAAAACGAACTTTGTTCGTTAATATGATGTTCCACTAGAAGTGAGTTTTCATACAAAAACTGTTAATTACAACTAACTTTGTCCATCCAAAACGAACTTTGTTCTTTCATATAAAGTTCCACTAGAAGTGAGTTTTCATACAAAAACTGTTAATTACAACTTACTTTATCCATCCAAAACGAACTTTGTTCGTTGATATGAAGTTCCACTAGAAGTGTGTTTTCATACAAAAACTGTTAATTACAACTAACTTTGTCCATCCGATTCGAACTTTGTTTTTTCATATGAAGTTCCACTAGAAGTGTGTTTTCATACAAAAACTGTTAATTACAACTAACTTTGTCCATCCGATTCGAACTTTGTTCTTTCATATGAAGTTCCACTAGAAGTGTGTTTTCATACAAAAACTGTTAATTACAATTTACTTTATCCATCCAAAACGAACTTTGTTCGTTGATATGAAGTTCCACCAGAAGTGTGTTTTCATACAAAAACTGTTAATTACAACTAACTTTGTCCATCCGATTCGAACTTTGTTCTTTGATATGAATTTCCACCAAAAGTGTGTTTTCATGCAAAAACTGTTAATTACAACTAACTTAGTCCATCCGATTCGAACTTTGTTCTTTGATATGAATTTCCACCAAAAGTGTGTTTTCATGCAAAAACTGTTAATTACAACTAACTTTGTCAAACCAAAACAAACTTTGTTCGTTGATATGAAGTTCCACCAGAAGTGAGTTTTCATACAAAAACTGTTAATTACAACTAACTTTGTCCATCCGATTCAAACTTTGTTCTTTCATATGAAGTTCCACTAGAAGTGAGTTTTCATACAAAAACTGTTAATAACAACTTACTTTGTCCATCCGATTCGAACTTTGTTCGTGGATATGAAGTTCCACTAGAAGTGAGTTTTCATACAAAAACTGTTAATTACAACTTACTTTATGCATCCAAAACGAACTTTGTTCGTTGATATGAAGTTCCACTAGAAGTGTGTTTTCATACAAAAACTGTTAATTACAACTAACTTTGTCCATCCGATTCGAACTTTGTTTTTTCATATGAAGTTCCACCAGAAGTGTGTTTTCATACAAAAACTGTTAATTACAACTAACTTTGTCCATCCGATTCGAACTTTGTTCTTTCATATGAAGTTCCACCAGAAGTGTGTTTTCATACAAAAACTGTTAATTACAACTAACTTTGTCCATCCGATTCGAACTTTGTTCGTTGATATGAAGTTCCACCAGAAGTGTGTTTTCATACAAAAACTGTTAATTACAACTAACTTTGTCCATCCGATTCGAACTTTGTTCTTAATATGAAGTTCCACCAGAAGTGTGTTTTCATACAAAAACTGTTAATTACAACTAACTTTATCCATCCAAAACAAACTTTGTTCGTTGATATGAAGTTCCACTAGAAGTGAGTTTTCATACAAAAACTGTTAATTACAACTAACTTTGTCCATCCGATTCGAACTTTGTTCTTTCATATGAAGTTCCACCAGAAGTGTGTTTTCATACAAAAACTGTTAATTACAACTAACTTTGTCCATCCGATTCGAACTTTGTTCGTTGATATGAAGTTCCACCAGAAGTGAGTTTTCATACAAAAACTGTTAATTACAACTAACTTTGTCCATCCAAAACGAACTTTGTTCTTTCATATGAAGTTCCACTAGAAGTGTGTTATCATACAAAAACTGTTAATTACAACTAACTTTGTCCATCCGATTCGAACTTTATTCTTTGATATGAAGTTCCACCAAAAGTGTGTTTTCATGCAAAAACTGTTAATTACAACTAACTTTGTCCATCCGATTCGAACTTTGTTCGTTGATATGAAGTTCCACCAGAAGTGAGTTTTCATACAAAAACTGTTAATTACAACTAACTTTGTCCATCCGATTCGAACTTTGTTCTTTCATATGAAGTTCCACCAGAAGTGTGTTTTCATACAAAAACTGTTAATTACAACTAACTTTGTCCATCCGATTCGAACTTTGTTCGTTGATATGAAGTTCCACCAGAAGTGTGTTTTCATACAAAAACTGTTAATTACAACTAACTTTGTCAAACCAAAACAAACTTTGTTCGTTGATATGAAGTTCCACCAGAAGTGAGTTTTCATACAAAAACTGTTAATTACAACTAACTTTGTCCATCCAAAACGAACTTTGTTCTTTCATATGAAGTTCCACTAGAAGTGTGTTATCATACAAAAACTGTTAATTACAATTTACTTTATCCATCCAAAACGAACTTTGTTCGTTGATATGAAGTTCCACTAGAAGTGTGTTTTCATACAAAAACTGTTAATTACAACTAACTTTGTCCATCCGATTCGAACTTTGTTCTTTCATATGAAGTTCCACCAGAAGTGTGTTTTCATACAAAAACTGTTAATTACAACTAACTTTGTCCATCCGATTCGAACTTTGTTCGTTGATATGAAGTTCCACCAGAAGTGTGTTTTCATACAAAAACTGTTAATTACATCTAACTTTGTCCATCCGATTCGAACTTTGTTCGTGGATATGAAGTTCCACCAGAAGTGTGTTTTCATACAAAAACTGTTAATTACAACTAACTTTGTCCATCCAAAACGAACTTTGTTCGTTGATATGAAGTTCCACCAGAAGTGTGTTTTCATACCAAAACTGTTAATTACATCTAACTTTGTCCATTAAAAACGAACTTTGTTCGTTGATATGAAGTTCCACTAGAAGTGTGTTTTCATACAAAAACTGTTAATTACATCTAACTTTGTCCATCCGATTCGAACTTTGTTCTTTCATATGAAAATTCCATCAGAAGTGTGTTTTCATACAAAAACTGTTAATTACAACTAACTTTGTCAAACCAAAACAAACTTTGTTCTTTCATATGAAGTTCCACCAGAAGTGTGTTTTCATGCAAAAACTGTTAATTACAACTAACTTTGTCCATCCGATTCGAACTTTGTTCGTTGATTTGAAGTTCCACCAAAAGTGTGTTTTCATGCAAAAACTGTTAATTACAACTAACTTTGTCAAACCAAAACAAACTTTGTTCGTTGATATGAAGTTCCAAAAGAAGTGAGTTTTCATACAAAAACTGTTAATTACAACTTACTTTGTCCATCCGATTCGAACTTTGTTCTTTCATATGAAGTTCCACCAGAAGTGTGTTTTCATACAAAAACTGTTAATTACAACTAACTTTGTCCATCCGATTCGAACTTTGTTCGTTGATATGAAGTTCCACCAGAAGTGTGTTTTCATACAAAAACTGTTAATTACAACTAACTTTGTCCATCCGATTCGAACTTTGTTCGTTGATATGAAGTTCCACCAGAAGTGTGTTTTAAAACCAAAACTGTTAATTACAACTAACTTTGTCCATCCGATTCGAACTTTGTTCGTTGATTTGAAGTTCCACCAGAAGTGTGTTTTCATACAAAAACTGTTAATTACAACTAACTTTGTCCATCCAAAACGAACTTTGTTCGTTGATATGAAGTTCCACCAGAAGTGTGTTTTCATACAAAAACTGTTAATTACATCTAACTTTGTCCATCAAAAACGAACTTTGTTCGTTGATATGAAGTTCCACTAGAAGTGTGTTTTCATACAAAAACTGTTAATTACATCTAACTTTGTCCATCCGATTCGAACTTTGTTCTTTCATATGAAGTTCCACCAGAAGTGTGTTTTCATACAAAAACTGTTAATTACAACTAACTTTGTCCATCCGATTCGAACTTTGTTCGTTGATATGAAGTTCCACCAGAAGTGTGTTTTAAAACCAAAACTGTTAATTACAACTAACTTTGTCCATCCAAAACGAACTTTGTTCGTTAATATGAAATTCCACTAGAAGTGTGTTTTCATACAAAAACTGTTAATTACAACTAACTTTGTCCATCCGATTCGAACTTTGTTCGTGGATATGAAGTTCCACCAGAAGGGTGTTTTCATACAAAAACTGTTAATTACAACTAACTTTGTCCATTAAAAACGAACTTTGTTCGTTGATATGAAGTTCCACCAGAAGTGTGTTTTCATACAAAAACTGTTAATTACAACTAACTTTGTCCATCCAAAACGAACTTTGTTCGTTGATATGAAGTTCCACCAGAAGTGTGTTTTCATACAAAAACTGTTAATTACAACTAACTTTGTCCATCCGATTCGAACTTTGTTCGTGGATATGAAGTTCCACCAGAAGGGTGTTTTCATACAAAAACTGTTAATTACATCTAACTTTGTCCATTAAAAACGAACTTTGTTCGTTGATATGAAGTTCCACCAGAAGTGTGTTTTCAAACAAAAACTGTTAATTACAACTAACTTTGTCCATCCGATTCGAACTCTGTTCGTTGATTTGAAGTTCCACCAGAAGTGTGTTTTCATACAAAAACTGTTAATTACATCTAACTTTGTCCATCCGATTCGAACTTTGTTCGTGGATATGAAGTTCCACCAGAAGGGTGTTTTCATAAAAAAACTGTTAATTACAACTAACTTTGTCCATTAAAAACGAACTTTGTTCGTTGATATGAAGTTCCACCAGAAGTGTGTTTTCAAACAAAAACTGTTAATTACAACTAACTTTGTCCATCCGATTCGAACTTTGTTTTTTCATTTGAAGTTCCACCAGAAGTGTGTTTTCATACAAAAACTGTTAATTACAACTAACTTTGTCCATCCAAAACGAACTTTGTTCGTTGATATGAAGTTCCACCAGAAGTGTGTTTTCATACAAAAACTGTTAATTACATCTAACTTTGTCCATTAAAAACGAACTTTGTTCGTTGATATGAAGTTCCACTAGAAGTGTGTTTTCAAACAAAAACTGTTAATTACATCTAACTTTGTCCATCCGATTCGAACTTTGTTCGTGGATATGAAGTTCCATCAGAAGTGTGTTTTCATACAAAAACTGTTAATTACAACTAACTTTGTCCATTAAAAACGAACTTTGTTCGTTGATATGAAGTTCCACCAGAAGTGTGTTTTCATACAAAAACTGTTAATTACAACTAACTTTGTCCATCCAAAACGAACTTTGTTCGTTGATATGAAGTTCCACCAGAAGGGTGTTTTCATACAAAAACTGTTAATTACAACTAACTTTGTCCATTAAAAACGAACTTTGTTCGTTGATATGAAGTTCCACCAGAAGTGTGTTTTCATACAAAAACTGTTAATTACAACTAACTTTGTCCATCCGATTCGAACTTTGTTCGTGGATATGAAGTTCCACCAGAAGGGTGTTTTCATACAAAAACTGTTAATTACATCTAACTTTGTCCATTAAAAACGAACTTTGTTCGTTGATATGAAGTTCCACCAGAAGTGTGTTTTCAAACAAAAACTGTTAATTACAACTAACTTTGTCCATCCGATTCGAACTTTGTTCGTGGATATGAAGTTCCACCAGAAGGGTGTTTTCATACAAAAACTGTTAATTACATCTAACTTTGTCCATTAAAAACGAACTTTGTTCGTTGATATGAAGTTCCACCAGAAGTGTGTTTTCAAACAAAAACTGTTAATTACAACTAACTTTGTCCATCCGATTCGAACTCTGTTCGTTGATTTGAAGTTCCACCAGAAGTGTGTTTTCATACAAAAACTGTTAATTACATCTAACTTTGTCCATCCGATTCGAACTTTGTTCGTGGATATGAAGTTCCACCAGAAGGGTGTTTTCATAAAAAAACTGTTAATTACAACTAACTTTGTCCATTAAAAACGAACTTTGTTCGTTGATATGAAGTTCCACCAGAAGTGTGTTTTCAAACAAAAACTGTTAATTACAACTAACTTTGTCCATCCGATTCGAACTTTGTTTTTTCATTTGAAGTTCCACCAGAAGTGTGTTTTCATACAAAAACTGTTAATTACAACTAACTTTGTCCATCCAAAACGAACTTTGTTCGTTGATATGAAGTTCCACCAGAAGTGTGTTTTCATACAAAAACTGTTAATTACATCTAACTTTGTCCATTAAAAACGAACTTTGTTCGTTGATATGAAGTTCCACTAGAAGTGTGTTTTCATACAAAAACTGTTAATTACATCTAACTTTGTCCATCCGATTCGAACTTTGTTCTTTCATATGAAGTTCCATCAGAAGTGTGTTTTCATACAAAAACTGTTAATTACAACTAACTTTGTCCATTAAAAACGAACTTTGTTCGTTGATATGAAGTTCCACCAGAAGTGTGTTTTCATACAAAAACTGTTAATTACAACTAACTTTGTCCATCCAAAACGAACTTTGTTCGTTGATATGAAGTTCCACCAGAAGGGTGTTTTCATACAAAAACTGTTAATTACAACTAACTTTGTCCATTAAAAACGAACTTTGTTCGTTGATATGAAGTTCCACCAGAAGTGTGTTTTCATACAAAAACTGTTAATTACAACTAACTTTGTCCATCCGATTCGAACTTTGTTCGTGGATATGAAGTTCCACCAGAAGGGTGTTTTCATACAAAAACTGTTAATTACATCTAACTTTGTCCATTAAAAACGAACTTTGTTCGTTGATATGAAGTTCCACCAGAAGTGTGTTTTCAAACAAAAACTGTTAATTACAACTAACTTTGTCCATCCGATTCGAACTTTGTTCGTTGATTTGAAGTTCCACCAGAAGTGTGTTTTCATACAAAAACTGTTAATTACAACTAACTTTGTCCATCCAAAACGAACTTTGTTCTTTCATATGAAGTTCCATCAGAAGTGTGTTTTCATACAAAAACTGTTAATTACATCTAACTTTGTCCATTAAAAACGAACTTTGTTCGTTGATATGAAGTTCCACTAGAAGTGTGTTTTCATACAAAAACTGTTAATTACATCTAACTTTGTCCATCCGATTCGAACTTTGTTCTTTCATATGAAGTTCCATCAGAAGTGTGTTTTCATACAAAAACTGTTAATTACAACTAACTTTGTCCATCCAAAACGAACTTTGTTCGTTGATATGAAGTTCCACCAGAAGGGTGTTTTCATACAAAAACTGTTAATTACATCTAACTTTGTCCATTAAAAACGAACTTTGTTCGTTGATATGAAGTTCCACCAGAAGTGTGTTTTCAAACAAAAACTGTTAATTACAACTAACTTTGTCCATCCGATTCGAACTTTGTTCGTTGATTTGAAGTTCCACCAGAAGTGTGTTTTCATACAAAAACTGTTAACTACAACTAACTTTGTCCATCCAAAACGAACTTTGTTCGATGATATGAAGTTCCACCAGAAGTGTGTTTTCATACAAAAACTGTTAATTACATCTAACTTTGTCCATTAAAAACGAACTTTGTTCGTTGATATGAAGTTCCACTAGAAGTGTGTTTTCATACAAAAACTGTTAATTACATCTAACTTTGTCCATCCGATTCGAACTTTGTTCTTTCATATGAAGTTCCATCAGAAGTGTGTTTTCATACAAAAACTGTTAATTACAACTAACTTTGTCCATCCAAAACGAACTTTGTTCGTTGATATGAAGTTCCACCAGAAGTGTGTTTTCATACAAAAACTGTTAATTACATCTAACTTTGTCCATTAAAAACGAACTTTGTTCGTTGATATGAAATTCCACTAGAAGTGTGTTTTCATACAAAAACTGTTAATTACAACTAACTTTGTCCATCCGATTCGAACTTTGTTCGTTGATATGAAGTTCCACCAGAAGGGTGTTTTCATACAAAAACTGTTAATTACATCTAACTTTGTCCATTAAAAACGAACTTTGTTCGTTGATATGAAGTTCCACCAGAAGTGTGTTTTCAAACAAAAACTGTTAATTACAACTAACTTTGTCCATCCGATTCGAACTTTGTTCGTTGATTTGAAGTTCCACCAGAAGTGTGTTTTCATACAAAAACTGTTAACTACAACTAACTTTGTCCATCCGATTCGAACTTTGTTCGTGGATACGAAGTTCCACCAGAAGGGTGTTTTCATACAAAAACTGTTAATTACAACTAACTTTGTCCATTAAAAACGAACTTTGTTCGTTGATATGAAGTTCCACTAGAAGTGTGTTTTCATACAAAAACTGTTAATTACATCTAACTTTGTCCATCCGATTCGAACTTTGTTCTTTCATATGAAGTTCCATCAGAAGTGTGTTTTCATACAAAAACTGTTAATTACAACTAACTTTGTCCATCCAAAACGAACTTTGTTCGTTGATATGAAGTTCCACCAGAAGTGTGTTTTCATACAAAAACTGTTAATTACAACTAACTTTGTCCATCCGATTCGAACTTTGTTCGTGGATATGAAGTTCCACCAGAAGGGTGTTTTCATACAAAAACTGTTAATTACATCTAACTTTGTCCATTAAAAACGAACTTTGTTCGTTGATATGAAGTTCCACCAGAAGTGTGTTTTCATACAAAAACTGTTAATTACAACTAACTTTGTCCATCCAAAACGAACTTTGTTCGTTGATATGAAATTCCACTAGAAGTGTGTTTTCATACAAAAACTGTTAATTACAACTAACTTTGTCCATCCGATTCGAACTTTGTTCGTGGATATGAAGTTCCACCAGAAGGGTGTTTTCATACAAAAACTGTTAATTACATCTAACTTTGTCCATTAAAAACGAACTTTGTTCGTTGATATGAAGTTCCACTAGAAGTGTGTTTTCATACAAAAACTGTTAATTACATCTAACTTTGTCCATCCGATTCGAACTTTGTTCTTTCATATGAAGTTCCATCAGAAGTGTGTTTTCATACAAAAACTGTTAATTACAACTAACTTTGTCCATCCAAAACGAACTTTGTTCGTTGATATGAAGTTCCACCAGAAGTGTGTTTTCATACAAAAACTGTTAATTACAACTAACTTTGTCCATCCGATTCGAACTTTGTTCGTGGATATGAAGTTCCACCAGAAGGGTGTTTTCATACAAAAACTGTTAATTACAACTAACTTTGTCCATCCAAAACGAACTTTGTTCGTTGATATGAAGTTCCACCAGAAGTGTGTTTTCATACAAAAACTGTTAATTACAACTAACTTTGTCCATCCAAAACGAACTTTGTTCGTTAATATGAAGTTCCACTAGAAGTGTGTTTTCATACAAAAACTGTTAATTACATCTAACTTTGTCCATCCGATTCGAACTTTGTTCTTTCATATGAAGTTCCATCAGAAGTGTGTTTTCATACAAAAACTGTTAATTACAACTAACTTTGTCCATCCAAAACGAACTTTGTTCGTTGATATGAAGTTCCACCAGAAGTGTGTTTTCATACAAAAACTGTTAATTACAACTAACTTTGTCCATCCGATTCGAACTTTGTTCGTGGATATGAAGTTCCATCAGAAGTGTGTTTTCATACAAAAACTGGTAATTACAACTAACTTTGTCCATCCAAAACGAACTTTGTTCGTTGATATGAAGTTCCACCAGAAGTGTGTTTTCATACAAAAACTGTTAATTACAACTAACTTTGTCCATCCGATTCGAACTTTGTTCGTGGATATGAAGTTCCACCAGAAGGGTGTTTTCATACAAAAACTGTTAATTACATCTAACTTTGTCCATTAAAAACGAACTTTGTTCGTTGATATGAAGTTCCACCAGAAGTGTGTTTTCATACAAAAACTGTTAATTACAACTAACTTTGTCCATCCAAAACGAACTTTGTTCGTTGATATGAAGTTCCACCAGAAGTGTTATTTCATACAAAAACTGTTAATTACAACTAACTTTGTCCATCCGATTCGAACTTTGTTCTTTGATTTGAAGTTCCACCAGAAGTGTGTTTTCATACAAAAACTGTTAATTACAACTAACTTTGTCCATCCGATTCGAACTTTGTTCGTTGATATGAAGTTCCACCAGAAGTGTGTTTTCATACAAAAACTGTTAATTACAACTAACTTTGTCCATTAAAAACGAACTTTGTTCGTTGATATGAAGTTCCACCAGAAGTGTGTTTTCATACAAAAACTGTTAATTACAACTAACTTTGTCCATCCGATTCGAACTTTGTTCTTTGATTTGAAGTTCCACCAGAAGTGTGTTTTCATACAAAAACTGTTAATTACAACTAACTTTGTCCATCCGATTCGAACTTTGTTCGTTGATATGAAGTTCCACCAGAAGTGTGTTTTCATACAAAAACTGTTAATTACAACTAACTTTGTCCATCCAAAACGAACTTTGTTCGTTGATATGAAGTTCCACTAGAAGTGTGTTTTCATACAAAAACTGTTAATTACATCTAACTTTGTCCATCCGATTCGAACTTTGTTCTTTCATATGAAGTTCCATCAGAAGTGTGTTTTCATACAAAAACTGTTAATTACAACTAACTTTGTCCATCCAAAACGAACTTTGTTCGTTGATATGAAGTTCCACCAGAAGTGTGTTTTCATACAAAAACTGTTAATTACAACTAACTTTGTCCATCCGATTCGAACTTTGTTCGTAGATATGAAGTTCCACCAGAAGGGTGTTTTCATACAAAAACTGTTAATTACAACTAACTTTGTCCATTAAAAACGAACTTTGTTCGTTGATATGAAGTTCCACCAGAAGTGTGTTTTCATACAAAAACTGTTAATTACAACTAACTTTGTCCATCCAAAACGAACTTTGTTCGTTAATATGAAATTCCACTAGAAGTGTGTTTTCATACAAAAACTGTTAATTACAACTAACTTTGTCCATCCGATTCGAACTTTGTTCGTGGATATGAAGTTCCACCAGAAGGGTGTTTTCATACAAAAACTGTTAATTACATCTAACTTTGTCCATTAAAAACGAACTTTGTTCGTTGATATGAAGTTCCACTAGAAGTGTGTTTTCATACAAAAACTGTTAATTACATCTAACTTTGTCCATCCGATTCGAACTTTGTTCTTTCATATGAAGTTCCATCAGAAGTGAGTTTTCATACAAAAACTGTTAATTACAACTAACTTTGTCCATCCAAAACGAACTTTGTTCGTTGATATGAAGTTCCACCAGAAGTGTGTTTTCATACAAAAACTGTTAATTACAACTAACTTTGTCCATCCGATTCGAACTTTGTTCGTGGATATGAAGTTCCACCAGAAGGGTGTTTTCATACAAAAACTGTTAATTACATCTAACTTTGTCCATTAAAAACGAACTTTGTTCGTTGATATGAAGTTCCACCTGAAGTGTGTTTTCATACAAAAACTGTTAATTACAACTAACTTTGTCCATCCAAAACGAACTTTGTTCGTTGATATGAAGTTCCACCAGAAGTGTGTTTTCATACAAAAACTGTTAATTACAACTAACTTTGTCCATCCAAAACGAACTTTGTTCGTTAATATGAAGTTCCACTAGAAGTGTGTTTTCATACAAAAACTGTTAATTACAATTAACTTTGTCCATCCGATTCGAACTTTGTTCGTGCATATGAAGTTCCACCAGAAGGGTGTTTTCATACAAAAACTGTTAATTACATCTAACTTTGTCCATTAAAAACGAACTTTGTTCGTTGATATGAAGTTCCACCAGAAGTGTGTTTTCATACAAAAACTGTTAATTACATCTAACTTTGTCCATTAAAAACGAACTTTGTTCGTTGATATGAAGTTCCACTAGAAGTGTGTTTTCATACAAAAACTGTTAATTACAACTAACTTTGTCCATCCGATTCGAACTTTGTTCGTTGATATGAAGTTCCACCAGAAGTGTGTTTTCATACAAAAACTGTTAATTACAACTAACTTTGTCCATCCAAAACGAACTTTGTTCGTTAATATGAAGTTCCACTAGAAGTGTGTTTTCATACAAAAACTGTTAATTACAATTAACTTTGTCCATCCGATTCGAACTTTGTTCGTGGATATGAAGTTCCACCAGAAGGGTGTTTTCATACAAAAACTGTTAATTACATCTAACTTTGTCCATTAAAAACGAACTTTGTTCGTTGATATGAAGTTCCACCTGAAGTGTGTTTTCATACAAAAACTGTTAATTACAACTAACTTTGTCCATCCGATTCGAACTTTGTTCGTTGATATGAAGTTCCACCAGAAGTGTGTTTTCATACAAAAACTGTTAATTACAACTAACTTTGTCCATCCAAAACGAACTTTGTTCGTTAATATGAAGTTCCACTAGAAGTGTGTTTTCATACAAAAACTGTTAATTACAATTAACTTTGTCCATCCGATTCGAACTTTGTTCGTGGATATGAAGTTCCACCAGAAGGGTGTTTTCATACAAAAACTGTTAATTACATCTAACTTTGTCCATTAAAAACGAACTTTGTTCGTTGATATGAAGTTCCACCAGAAGTGTGTTTTCATACAAAAACTGTTAATTACATCTAACTTTGTCCATTAAAAACGAACTTTGTTCGTTGATATGAAGTTCCACTAGAAGTGTGTTTTCATACAAAAACTGTTAATTACAACTAACTTTGTCCATCCAAAACGAACTTTGTTCGTTGATATGAAGTTCCACCAGAAGTGTGTTTTCATACAAAAACTGTTAATTACAACTAACTTTGTCCATCCAAAACGAACTTTGTTCGTTAATATGAAGTTCCACTAGAAGTGTGTTTTCATACAAAAACTGTTAATTACAATTAACTTTGTCCATCCGATTCGAACTTTGTTCGTGGATATGAAGTTCCACCAGAAGGGTGTTTTCATACAAAAACTGTTAATTACATCTAACTTTGTCCATTAAAAACGATTTTTGTTCGTTGATATGAAGTTCCACCTGAAGTGTGTTTTCATACAAAAACTGTTAATTACAACTAACTTTGTCCATCCGATTCGAACTTTGTTCGTTGATATGAAGTTCCACCAGAAGTGTGTTTTCATACAAAAACTGTTAATTACAACTAACTTTGTCCATCCAAAACGAACTTTGTTCGTTGATATGAAGTTCCACCAGAAGTGTGTTTTCATACAAAAACTGTTAATTACATCTAACTTTGTCCATTAAAAACGAACTTTGTTCGTTGATATGAAGTTCCACTAGAAGTGTGTTTTCATACAAAAACTGTTAATTACAACTAACTTTGTCCATCCAAAACGAACTTTGTTCGTTGATATGAAGTTCCACCAGAAGTGTGTTTTCATACAAAAACTATTAATTACAACTAACTTTGTCCATCCAAAACGAACTTTGTTCGTTAATATGAAGTTCCACTAGAAGTGTGTTTTCATACAAAAACTGTTAATTACAATTAACTTTGTCCATCCGATTCGAACTTTGTTCGTGGATATGAAGTTCCACCAGAAGGGTGTTTTCATACAAAAACTGTTAATTACATCTAACTTTGTCCATTAAAAACGAACTTTGTTCGTTGATATGAAGTTCCACCTGAAGTGTGTTTTCATACAAAAACTGTTAATTACAACTAACTTTGTCCATCCGATTCGAACTTTGTTCGTTGATATGAAATTCCACTAGAAGTGTGTTTTCATACAAAAACTGTTAATTACAACTAACTTTGTCCATCCGATTCGAACTTTGTTCTTTGATTTGAAGTTCCACCAGAAGTGTGTTTTCATACAAAAACTGTTAATTACAACTAACTTTGTCCATCCACAACGAACTTTGTTCGTTGATATGAAGTTCCACTAGAAGTGTGTTTTCATACAAAAACTGTTAATTACAACTAACTTTGTCCATCCGATTCGAACTTTGTTCGTTGATATGAAGTTCCACCAGAAGTGTGTTTTCATACAAAAACTGTTAATTACAACTAACTTTGTCCATCCAAAACGAACTTTGTTCGTTGATATGAAGTTCCACCAGAAGTGTGTTTTCATACAAAAACTGTTAATTACATCTAACTTTGTCCATTAAAAACGAACTTTGTTCGTTGATATGAAGTTCCACTAGAAGTGTGTTTTCATACAAAAACTGTTAATTACATCTAACTTTGTCCATTAAAAACGAACTTTGTTCGTTGATATGAAGTTCCACCAGAAGTGTGTTTTCATACAAAAACTGTTAATTACATCTAACTTTGTCCATCCAAAACGAACTTTGTTCGTTAATATGAAGTTCCACTAGAAGTGTGTTTTCATACAAAAACTGTTAATTACAATTAACTTTGTCCATCCGATTCGAACTTTGTTCGTGGATATGAAGTTCCACCAGAAGGGTGTTTTCATACAAAAACTGTTAATTACAACTAACTTTATCCATCCAAAACGAACTTTGTTCTTTGATTTGAAGTTCCACTAGAAGTGCGTTTTCATACAAAAACTGTTAATTACAACTAACTTTGTCCATCCGATTCGAACTTTGTTCGTTGATATGAAGTTCCACCAGAAGTGTGTTTTCATACAAAAACTGTTAATTACATCTAACTTTGTCCATTAAAAACGAACTTTGTTCGTTGATATGAAGTTCCACCAGAAGTGTGTTTTCATACAAAAACTGTTAATTACATCTAACTTTGTCCATTAAAAACGAACTTTGTTCGTTGATATGAAGTTCCACTAGAAGTGTGTTTTCATACAAAAACTGTTAATTACAACTAACTTTGTCCATCCAAAACGAACTTTGTTCGTTAATATGAAGTTCCACCAGAAGTGTGTTTTCATACAAAAACTGTTAATTACAACTAACTTTGTCCATCCAAAACGAACTTTGTTCGTTAATATGAAGTTCCACTAGAAGTGTGTTTTCATACAAAAACTGTTAATTACAATTAACTTTGTCCATCCGATTCGAACTTTGTTCGTGGATATGAAGTTCCACCAGAAGGGTGTTTTCATACAAAAACTGTTAATTACAACTAACTTTATCCATCCAAAACGAACTTTGTTCTTTGATTTGAAGTTCCACTAGAAGTGCGTTTTCATACAAAAACTGTTAATTACAACTAACTTTGTCCATCCGATTCGAACTTTGTTCGTTGATATGAAGTTCCACCAGAAGGGTGTTTTCATACAAAAACTGTTAATTACATCTAACTTTGTCCATTAAAAACGAACTTTGTTCGTTGATATGAAGTTCCACCAGAAGTGAGTTTTCATACAAAAACTGTTAATTACAACTAACTTTGTCCATCCGATTCGAACTTTGTTCTTTCATATGAAGTTCCACCAGAAGTGTGTTTTCATACCAAAACTGTTAATTACAACTAACTTTGTCCATCCAAAACGAACTTTGTTCTTTGATTTGAAGTTCCACTAGAAGTGTGTTTTCATACAAAAACTGTTAATTACAACTAACTTTGTCCATCCGATTCGAACTTTGTTCTTTCATATGAAGTTCCACCAGAAGTGTGTTTTCATACAAAAACTGTTAATTACAACTAACTTTGTCCATCCGATTCGAACTTTGTTCGTTGATATGAAGTTCCACCAGAAGGGTGTTTTCATACAAAAACTGTTAATTACAACTAACTTTATCCATCCAAAACGAACTTTGTTCTTTGATTTGAAGTTCCACTAGAAGTGTGTTTTCATACAAAAACTGTTAATTACAACTAACTTTGTCCATCCGATTCGAACTTTGTTCTTTGATTTGAAGTTCCACCAGAAGTGTGTTTTCATACAAAAACTGTTAATTACAACTAACTTTGTCAAACCAAAACAAACTTTGTTCGTTGATATGAAGTTCCACCAGAAGTGAGTTTTCATACAAAAACTGTTAATTACAACTAACTTTGTCCATCCGATTCGAACTTTGTTCGTTGATATGAAGTTCCACCAGAAGGGTGTTTTCATACAAAAACTGTTAATTACATCTAACTTTGTCCATTAAAAACGAACTTTGTTCGTTGATATGAAGTTCCACCAGAAGTGAGTTTTCATACAAAAACTGTTAATTACATCTAACTTTGTCCATTAAAAACGAATTTTGTTCGTTGATATGAAGTTCCACTAGAAATGTGTTTGCATACAAAAACTGTTAATTACAACTAACTTTGTCCATCCGATTCAAACTTTGTTCGTTGATATGAAGTTCCACCAGAAGTGTGTTTTCATACAAAAACTGTTAATTACAACTAACTTTGTCCATCCGATTCGAACTGTGTTCGTTGATATGAAGTTCCACCAGAAGTGTGTTTTCATACAAAAACTGTTAGTTACATCTAACTTTGTCCATTAAAAACGAACTTTGTTCGTTGATATGAAGTTCCACTAGAAGTGTGTTTTCATACAAAAACTGTTAATTACAACTAACTTTGTCCATCCGATTCGAACTTTGTTCGTTGATATGAAGTTCCACCAGAAGTGTGTTTTCATACAAAAACTGTTAATTACAACTAACTTTGTCCATCCAAAACGAACTTTGTTCGTTGATATGAAGTTCCACCAGAAGTGTGTTTTCATACAAAAACTGTTAATTACAACTAACTTTGTCCATCCGATTCGAACTTTGTTCTTTCATATGAAGTTCCATCAGAAGTGTGTTTTCATACAAAAACTGTTAATTACAACTAACTTTGTCCATCCAAAACGAACTTTGTTCGTTGATATGAAGTTTCACCAGAAGTGTGTTTTCATACAAAAACTGTTAATTACAACTAACTTTGTCCATCCGATTCGAACTTTGTTCTTTCATATAAAGTTCCATCAGAAGTGTGTTTTCATACAAAAACTGTTAATTACAACTAACTTTGTCCATCCAAAACGAACTTTGTTCGTTGATATGAAGTTCCACCAGAAGTGTGTTTTCATACAAAAACTGTTAATTACAACTAACTTTGTCCATTCGATTCGAACTTTGTTCTTTCATATGAAGTTCCATCAGAAGTGTGTTTTCATACAAAAACTGTTAATTACAACTAACTTTGTCCATCCGATTCGAACTTTGTTCTTTCATATGAAGTTCCATCAGAAGTGTGTTTTCATACAAAAACTGTTAATTACAACTAACTTTGTCCATCCAAAACGAACTTTGTTTTTTCATATGAGGTTCCACTAGAAGTGTGTTTTCATACAAAAACTGTTAATTACAACTAACTTTGTCCATCCGATTCGAACTTTGTTCTTTCATATGAAGTTCCATCAGAAGTGTGTTTTCATACAAAAACTGTTAATTACAACTAACTTTGTCCATCCAAAACGAACTTTGTTCGTTGATATGAAGTTCCACCAGAAGTGTGTTTTCATACAAAAACTGTTAATTACAACTAACTTTGTCCATCCAAAACGAACTTTGTTCGTTGATATGAAGTTCCACCAGAAGTGTGTTTTCATACAAAAACTGTTAATTACAACTAACTTTGTCCATCCGATTCGAACTTTGTTCGTTGATATGAAGTTCCACCAGAAGTGTGTTTTCATACAAAAACTGTTAATTACAACTAACTTTGTCCATCCGATTCGAACTTTGTTCTTTCATATGAAGTTCCATCAGAAGTGTGTTTTCATACAAAAACTGTTAATTACAACTAACTTTGTCCATCCAAATTGAATTTTGTTCGTTAATATGAAATTCCACTAGAAGTGAGTTTTCATACAAAAACTGTTAATTACAACTAACTTTGTCCATCCAAAACGAACTTTGTTTTTTCATATGAGGTTCCACTAGAAGTGTGTTTTCATACAAAAACTGTTAATTACAACTAACTTTGTCCATCCGATTCGAACTTTGTTCTTTCATATGAAGTTCCATCAGAAGTGTGTTTTCATACAAAAACTGTTAATTACAACTAACTTTGTCCATCCAAAACGAACTTTGTTCGTTGATATGAAGTTCCACCAGAAGTGTGTTTTCATACAAAAACTGTTAATTACAACTAACTTTGTCCATCCGATTCGAACTTTGTTCTTTCATATGAAGTTCCATCAGAAGTGTGTTTTCATACAAAAACTGTTAATTACAACTAACTTTGTCCATCCAAAACGAACTTTGTTCGTTGATATGAAGTTCCACTAGAAGTGTGTTTTCATACAAAAACTGTTAATTACAACTAACTTTGTCCATCCGATTCGAACTTTGTTCGTTGATATGAAGTTCCACCAGAAGTGTGTTTTCATACAAAAACTGTTAATTACAACTAACTTTGTCCATCCGATTCGAACTTTGTTCGTTGATATGAAGTTCCACCAGAAGTGTGTTTTCATACAAAAACTGTTAATTACAACTAACTTTGTCCATCCAAAACGAACTTTGTTCGTTGATATGAAGTTCCACTAGAAGTGTGTTTTCATACAAAAACTGTTAATTACAACTAACTTTGTCCATCCGATTCGAACTTTGTTCTTTCATATGAAATTCCATCAGAAGTGTGTTTTCATACAAAAACTGTTAATTACAACTAACTTTGTCCATCCAAAACGAACTTTGTTCGTTGATATGAAGTTCCACCAGAAGTGTGTTTTCATACAAAAACTGTTAATTACAACTAACTTTGTCCATCCGATTCGAACTTTGTTCTTTCATATGAAGTTCCATCAGAAGTGTGTTTTCATACAAAAACTGTTAATTACAACTAACTTTGTCCATCCGATTCGAACTTTGTTCGTTGATATGAAGTTCCACTAGAAGTGTGTTTTCATACAAAACTGTTAATTACATCGAACTTTGTCCATCCAAAACGAACTTTGTTCGTTGATTTGAAGTTCCACTAGAAGTGAGTTTTCATACCAAAACTGTTAACTACAACTAACTTTGTCCATCCGATTCGAACTTTGTTCTTTCATATGAAGTTCCACCAGAAGTGTGTTTTCATACAAAAACTGTTAATTACAACTAACTTTGTCCATCCAAAACAAACTTTGTTCGTTGATATGAAGTTCCACCAGAAGTGTGTTTTCATACAAAAACTGTTAATTACAACTAACTTTGTCTATCCGATTCGAACTTTGTTCGTTGATATGAAGTTCCACCAGAAGTGTGTTTTCATACAAAAACTGTTTATTACAACTAACTTTGTCCATCCGATTCGAACTTTGTTCTTTGATTTGAAGTTCCACTAGAAGTGTGTTTTCATACAAAAACTGTTAATTACAACTAACTTTGTCCATCCGATTCGAACTTTGTTCTTTGATTTGAAGTTCCACCAGAAGTGTGTTTTCATACAAAAACTGTTAATTACAACTAACTTTGTCCATCCAAAACGAACTTTGTTCGTTGATATGAAGTTCCACCAGAAGTGTGTTTTCATACAAAAACTGTTAATTACAACTAACTTTGTCCATCCAAAACGAACTTTGTTCGTTGATATGAAGTTCCACCAGAAGTGTGTTTTCATAAAAAAAATGTTAATTACAACTAACTTTGTCCATCCGATTCAAACTTTGTTCTTTCATATGAAGTTCCACTAGAAGTGAGTTTTCATACAAAAACTGTTAATTACAACTAACTTTGTCCATCCGATTCGAACTTTGTTCTTTCTATGAAGTTCCACCAGAAGTGTATTTTCATACAAAAACTGTTAATTACAACTAACTTTATCCATTCAAAACGAACTTTGTTCGTTGATATGAAGTTCCACTAGAAGTGAGTTTTCATACAAAAACTGTTAATCACAACTAACTTTGTCCATCCGATTCGAACTTTGTTCTTTCATATGAAGTTCCACTAAAAGTGAGTTTTCATACAAAAACTGTTAATTACAACTAAGTTAATCCATCCAAAACGAACTTTGTTCTTTCATATGAAGTTCCACTAGAAGTGTGTTTTCATACAAAAACTGTTAATTACAACTAACTTTGTCCATCCGATTCGAACTTTGTTCGTTGATATGAAGTTCCACCAGAAGTGTGTTTTCATACAAAAACTGTTAATTACAACTAACTTTGTCCATCCAAAACGAACTTTGTTCGTTGATATGAAGTTCCACCAGAAGTGTGTTTTCATAAAAAAAATGTTAATTACAACTAACTTTGTCCATCCGATTCAAACTTTGTTCTTTCATATGAAGTTCCACTAGAAGTGAGTTTTCATACAAAAACTGTTAATTACAACTAACTTTGTCCATCCGATTCGAACTTTGTTCTTTCATATGAAGTTCCACCAGAAGTGTATTTTCATACAAAAACTGTTAATTACAACTAACTTTATCCATTCAAAACGAACTTTGTTCGTTGATATGAAGTTCCACTAGAAGTGAGTTTTCATACAAAAACTGTTAATCACAACTAACTTTGTCCATCCGATTCGAACTTTGTTCTTTCATATGAAGTTCCACTAAAAGTGAGTTTTCATACAAAAACTGTTAATTACAACTAACTTAATCCATCCAAAACGAACTTTGTTCTTTCATATGAAGTTCCACTAGAAGTGTGTTTTCATACAAAAACTGTTAATTACAACTAACTTTGTCCATCCAAAACGAACTTTGTTCTTTCATATGAAGTTCCACTAGAAGTGAGTTTTCATACAAAAACTGTTAATTACAACTTACTTTATTCGTCCAAAACGAACTTTGTTCGTTGATATGAAGTTCCACTAGAAGTGTGTTTTCATACAAAAACTGTTAATTACAACTAACTTTGTCCATCCGATTCGAACTTTGTTTTTTCATATGAAGTTCCACTAGAAGTGTGTTTTCATACAAAAACTGTTAATTACAACTAACTTTGTCCATCCAAAACGAACTTTGTTCTTTCATATGAAGTTCAGCTAGAAGTGAGTTTTCATACAAAAACTGTTAATTACAACTTACTTTATCCATCCAAAACGAACTTTGTTCGTTGATATGAAGTTCCACCAGAAGTGTGTTTTCATACCAAAACTGTTAATTACAACTAACTTTGTCCATCCGATTCGAACTTTGTTCTTTCATATGAAGTTCCACCAGAAGTGTGTTTTCATGCAAAAACTGTTAATTACAACTAATTTTGTCCATCCAAAACAAACTTTGTTCGTTGATATGAAGTTCCACCAGAAGTGAGTTTTCATACAAAAACTGTTAATTACAACTAACTTTGTCCATCCGATTCGAACTTTGTTCTTTCATATGAAGTTCCACCAGAAGTGTGTTTTCATGCAAAAACTGTTAATTACAACTAATTTTGTCCATCCAAAACAAACTTTGTTCGTTGATATGAAGTTCCACCAGAAGTGAGTTTTCATACAAAAACTGTTAATTACAACTAACTTTGTCCATCCGATTCGAACTTTGTTCTTTCATATGAAGTTCCATCAGAAGTGTGTTTTCATACAAAAACTGTTAATTACAACTAACTTTGTCCATCCAAAACGAACTTTGTTCGTTGATATGAAGTTCCACTGGAAGTGTGTTTTCATACAAAAACTGTTAATTACAACTAACTTTGTCCATCCAAAACGAACTTTGTTCTTTCATATGAAGTTCCACTAGAAGTGAGTTTTCATACAAAAACTGTTAATTGCAACTAACTTTATCCATCCAAAACGAACTTTGTTCGTTGATATGAAGTTCCACCAGAAGTGTGTTTTCATACCAAAACTGTTAATTACAACTAACTTTGTCCATCCGATTCGAACTTTGTTCTTTCATATGAAGTTCCACCAGAAGTGTGTTTTCATGCAAAAACTGTTAATTACAACTAACTTTGTCCATCCAAAACAAACTTTGTTCGTTGATATGAAGTTCCACCAGAAGTGAGTTTTCATACAAAAACTGTTAATTACAACTAACTTTGTCCATCCGATTCGAACTTTGTTCTTTCATATGAAGTTCCACCAGAAGTGTGTTTTCATGCAAAAACTGTTAATTACAACTAACTTTGTCCATCCAAAACAAACTTTGTTCGTTGATATGAAGTTCCACCAGAAGTGAGTTTTCATACAAAAACTGTTAATTACAACTAACTTTGTCCATCCGATTCGAACTTTGTTCTTTCATATGAAGTTCCACCAGAAGTGTGTTTTCATGCAAAAACTGTTAATTACAACTAACTTTGTCCATCCAAAACAAACTTTGTTCGTTGATATGAAGTTCCACCAGAAGTGAGTTTTCATACAAAAACTGTTAATTACAACTAACTTTGTCCATCCGATTCGAACTTTGTTCTTTCATATGAAGTTCCACCAGAAGTGTGTTTTCATGCAAAAACTGTTAATTACAACTAACTTTGTCCATCCAAAACAAACTTTGTTCGTTGATATGAAGTTCCACCAGAAGTGAGTTTTCATACAAAAACTGTTAATTACAACTAACTTTGTCCATCCGATTCGAACTTTGTTCTTTCATATGAAGTTCCACCAGAAGTGTGTTTTCATGCAAAAACTGTTAATTACAACTAACTTTGTCCATCCAAAACAAACTTTGTTCGTTGATATGAAGTTCCACCAGAAGTGAGTTTTCATACAAAAACTGTTAATTACAACTAACTTTGTCCATCCGATTCGAACTTTGTTCTTTCATATGAAGTTCCATCAGAAGTGTGTTTTCATACAAAAACTGTTAATTACAACTAACTTTGTCCATCCAAAACGAACTTTGTTCTTTCATATGAAGTTCCACTGGAAGTGTGTTTTCATACAAAAACTGTTAATTACAACTAACTTTGTCCATCCAAAACGAACTTTGTTCTTTCATATGAAGTTCCACTAGAAGTGAGTTTTCATACAAAAACTGTTAATTGCAACTAACTTTATCCATCCAAAACGAACTTTGTTCGTTGATATGAAGTTCCACCAGAAGTGTGTTTTCATACCAAAACTGTTAATTACAACTAACTTTGTCCATCCGATTCGAACTTTGTTCTTTCATATGAAGTTCCACCAGAAGTGTGTTTTCATGCAAAAACTGTTAATTACAACTAACTTTGTCCATCCAAAACAAACTTTGTTCGTTGATATGAAGTTCCACCAGAAGTGTGTTTTCATACCAAAACTGTTAATTACAACTAACTTTGTCCATCCGATTCGAACTTTGTTCTTTCATATGAAGTTCCACCAGAAGTGTGTTTTCATGCAAAAACTGTTAATTACAACTAACTTTGTCCATCCAAAACAAACTTTGTTCGTTGATATGAAGTTCCACCAGAAGTGAGTTTTCATACAAAAACTGTTAATTACAACTAACTTTGTCCATCCGATTCGAACTTTGTTCTTTCATATGAAGTTCCACCAGAAGTGTGTTTTCATGCAAAAACTGTTAATTACAACTAACTTTGTCCATCCAAAACAAACTTTGTTCGTTGATATGAAGTTCCACCAGAAGTGTGTTTTCATACCAAAACTGTTAATTACAACTAACTTTGTCCATCCGATTCGAACTTTGTTCTTTCATATGAAGTTCCACCAGAAGTGTGTTTTCATGCAAAAACTGTTAATTACAACTAACTTTATCCATCCAAAACGAACTTTGTTCGTTGATATGAAGTTCCACCAGAAGTGTGTTTTCATACCAAAACTGTTAATTACAACTAACTTTGTCCATCCGATTCGAACTTTGTTCTTTCATATGAAGTTCCACCAGAAGTGTGTTTTCATGCAAAAACTGTTAATTACAACTAATTTTGTCCATCCAAAACAAACTTTGTTCGTTGATATGAAGTTCCACCAGAAGTGAGTTTTCATACAAAAACTGTTAATTACAACTAACTTTGTCCATCCGATTCGAACTATGTTCTTTCATATGAAGTTCCATCAGAAGTGTGTTTTCATACAAAAACTGTTAATTACAACTAACTTTGTCCATCCAAAACGAACTTTGTTCGTTGATATGAAGTTCCACTGGAAGTGTGTTTTCATACAAAAACTGTTAATTACAACTAACTTTGTCCATCCGATTCGAACTTTGTTCTTTCATATGAAGTTCCACCAGAAGTGTGTTTTCATACAAAAACTGTTAATTACAACTAACTTTGTCCATCCGATTCGAACTTTGTTCGTGGATATGAAGTTCCACCAGAAGTGTGTTTTCATACAAAAACTGTTAATTACATCTAACTTTGTCCATTAAAAACGAATTTTGTTCGTTGATATGAAGTTCCACTAGAAATGTGTTTGCATACAAAAACTGTTAATTACAACTAACTTTGTCCATCCGATTCAAACTTTGTTCGTTGATATGAAGTTCCACCAGAAGTGTGTTTTCATACAAAAACTGTTAATTACAACTAACTTTGTCCATCCGATTCGAACTGTGTTCGTTGATATGAAGTTCCACCAGAAGTGTGTTTTCATACAAAAACTGTTAGTTACATCTAACTTTGTCCATTAAAAACGAACTTTGTTCGTTGATATGAAGTTCCACTAGAAGTGTGTTTTCATACAAAAACTGTTAATTACAACTAACTTTGTCCATCCGATTCGAACTTTGTTCGTTGATATGAAGTTCCACCAGAAGTGTGTTTTCATACAAAAACTGTTAATTACAACTAACTTTGTCCATCCAAAACGAACTTTGTTCGTTGATATGAAGTTCCACCAGAAGTGTGTTTTCATACAAAAACTGTTAATTACAACTAACTTTGTCCATCCGATTCGAACTTTGTTCTTTCATATGAAGTTCCATCAGAAGTGTGTTTTCATACAAAAACTGTTAATTACAACTAACTTTGTCCATCCAAAACGAACTTTGTTCGTTGATATGAAGTTTCACCAGAAGTGTGTTTTCATACAAAAACTGTTAATTACAACTAACTTTGTCCATCCGATTCGAACTTTGTTCTTTCATATAAAGTTCCATCAGAAGTGTGTTTTCATACAAAAACTGTTAATTACAACTAACTTTGTCCATCCAAAACGAACTTTGTTCGTTGATATGAAGTTCCACCAGAAGTGTGTTTTCATACAAAAACTGTTAATTACAACTAACTTTGTCCATTCGATTCGAACTTTGTTCTTTCATATGAAGTTCCATCAGAAGTGTGTTTTCATACAAAAACTGTTAATTACAACTAACTTTGTCCATCCGATTCGAACTTTGTTCTTTCATATGAAGTTCCATCAGAAGTGTGTTTTCATACAAAAACTGTTAATTACAACTAACTTTGTCCATCCAAAACGAACTTTGTTTTTTCATATGAGGTTCCACTAGAAGTGTGTTTTCATACAAAAACTGTTAATTACAACTAACTTTGTCCATCCGATTCGAACTTTGTTCTTTCATATGAAGTTCCATCAGAAGTGTGTTTTCATACAAAAACTGTTAATTACAACTAACTTTGTCCATCCAAAACGAACTTTGTTCGTTGATATGAAGTTCCACCAGAAGTGTGTTTTCATACAAAAACTGTTAATTACAACTAACTTTGTCCATCCAAAACGAACTTTGTTCGTTGATATGAAGTTCCACCAGAAGTGTGTTTTCATACAAAAACTGTTAATTACAACTAACTTTGTCCATCCGATTCGAACTTTGTTCGTTGATATGAAGTTCCACCAGAAGTGTGTTTTCATACAAAAACTGTTAATTACAACTAACTTTGTCCATCCGATTCGAACTTTGTTCTTTCATATGAAGTTCCATCAGAAGTGTGTTTTCATACAAAAACTGTTAATTACAACTAACTTTGTCCATCCAAATTGAATTTTGTTCGTTAATATGAAATTCCACTAGAAGTGAGTTTTCATACAAAAACTGTTAATTACAACTAACTTTGTCCATCCAAAACGAACTTTGTTTTTTCATATGAGGTTCCACTAGAAGTGTGTTTTCATACAAAAACTGTTAATTACAACTAACTTTGTCCATCCGATTCGAACTTTGTTCTTTCATATGAAGTTCCATCAGAAGTGTGTTTTCATACAAAAACTGTTAATTACAACTAACTTTGTCCATCCAAAACGAACTTTGTTCGTTGATATGAAGTTCCACCAGAAGTGTGTTTTCATACAAAAACTGTTAATTACAACTAACTTTGTCCATCCGATTCGAACTTTGTTCTTTCATATGAAGTTCCATCAGAAGTGTGTTTTCATACAAAAACTGTTAATTACAACTAACTTTGTCCATCCAAAACGAACTTTGTTCGTTGATATGAAGTTCCACTAGAAGTGTGTTTTCATACAAAAACTGTTAATTACAACTAACTTTGTCCATCCGATTCGAACTTTGTTCGTTGATATGAAGTTCCACCAGAAGTGTGTTTTCATACAAAAACTGTTAATTACAACTAACTTTGTCCATCCGATTCGAACTTTGTTCTTTCATATGAAGTTCCATCAGAAGTGTGTTTTCATACAAAAACTGTTAATTACAACTAACTTTGTCCATCCAAAACGAACTTTGTTCGTTGATATGAAGTTCCACCAGAAGTGTGTTTTCATACAAAAACTGTTAATTACAACTAACTTTGTCCATCCGATTCGAACTTTGTTCTTTCATATGAAGTTCCATCAGAAGTGTGTTTTCATACAAAAACTGTTAATTACAACTAACTTTGTCCATCCAAAACGAACTTTGTTCGTTGATATGAAGTTCCACCAGAAGTGTGTTTTCATACAAAAACTGTTAATTACAACTAACTTTGTCCATCCGATTCGAACTTTGTTCTTTCATATGAAGTTCCATCAGAAGTGTGTTTTCATACAAAAACTGTTAATTACAACTAACTTTGTCCATCCAAATTGAATTTTGTTCGTTAATATGAAATTCCACTAGAAGTGAGTTTTCATACAAAAACTGTTAATTACAACTAACTTTGTCCATCCAAAACGAACTTTGTTTTTTCATATGAGGTTCCACTAGAAGTGTGTTTTCATACAAAAACTGTTAATTACAACTAACTTTGTCCATCCGATTCGAACTTTGTTCTTTCATATGAAGTTCCATCAGAAGTGTGTTTTCATACAAAAACTGTTAATTACAACTAACTTTGTCCATCCAAAACGAACTTTGTTCGTTGATATGAAGTTCCACCAGAAGTGTGTTTTCATACAAAAACTGTTAATTACAACTAACTTTGTCCATCCGATTCGAACTTTGTTCTTTCATATGAAGTTCCATCAGAAGTGTGTTTTCATACAAAAACTGTTAATTACAACTAACTTTGTCCATCCAAATTGAATTTTGTTCGTTAATATGAAATTCCACTAGAAGTGAGTTTTCATACAAAAACTGTTAATTACAACTAACTTTGTCCATCCAAAACGAACTTTGTTTTTTCATATGAGGTTCCACTAGAAGTGTGTTTTCATACAAAAACTGTTAATTACAACTAACTTTGTCCATCCGATTCGAACTTTGTTCTTTCATATGAAGTTCCATCAGAAGTGTGTTTTCATACAAAAACTGTTAATTACAACTAACTTTGTCCATCCAAAACGAACTTTGTTCGTTGATATGAAGTTCCACCAGAAGTGTGTTTTCATACAAAAACTGTTAATTACAACTAACTTTGTCCATCCGATTCGAACTTTGTTCTTTCATATGAAGTTCCATCAGAAGTGTGTTTTCATACAAAAACTGTTAATTACAACTAACTTTGTCCATCCAAAACGAACTTTGTTCGTTGATATGAAGTTCCACCAGAAGTGTGTTTTCATACAAAAACTGTTAATTACAACTAACTTTGTCCATCCGATTCGAACTTTGTTCGTTGATATGAAGTTCCACCAGAAGTGTGTTTTCATACAAAAACTGTTAATTACAACTAACTTTGTCCATCCGATTCGAACTTTGTTCTTTCATATGAAGTTCCATCAGAAGTGTGTTTTCATACAAAAACTGTTAATTACAACTAACTTTGTCCATCCAAAACGAACTTTGTTTTTTCATATGAGGTTCCACTAGAAGTGTGTTTTCATACAAAAACTGTTAATTACAACTAACTTTGTCCATCCGATTCGAACTTTGTTCTTTCATATGAAGTTCCACCAGAAGTGTGTTTTCATACAAAAACTGTTAATTACAACTAACTTTGTGCATCCGATTCAAACTTTGTTCGTTGATATGAAGTTCCACCAGAAGTGTGTTTTCATACAAAAACTGTTAATTACAACTAACTTTGTCCATCCAAAACAAACTTTGTTCGTTAATATGAAATTCCACTAGAAGTGTGTTTTCATACAAAAACTCTTAATTACAACCAACTTTGTCCATACAAAACGAACTTTGTTCTTTCATATGAAGTTCCACTAGAAGTGTGTTTTCATACAAAAACTGTTAATTACAACTAACTTTGTCCATTAAAAACGGACTTTTTCGTTGATATGAAGTTCCACCAGAAGTGTGTTTTCATACAAAAACTGTTAATTACAACTAACTTTGTCCATCCGATTCGAACTTTGTTCGTTGATATGAAGTTCCACCAGAAGTGTGTTTTCATACAAAAACTGTTAATTACATCTAACTTTGTCCATCCAAAACGAACTTTGTTCGTTGATTTGAAGTTCCACTAGAAGTGAGTTTTCATACCAAAACTGTTAACTACAACTAACTTTGTCCATCCGATTCGAACTTTGTTCTTTCATATGAAGTTCCACCAGAAGTGTGTTTTCATACAAAAACTGTTAATTACAACTAACTTTGTCCATCCGATTCAAACTTTGTTCGTTGATATGAAGTTCCATCAGAAGTGTGTTTTCATACAAAAACTGTTAATTACAACTAACTTTGTCCATCCAAAACGAACTTTGTTCGTTGATATGAAGTTCCACTGGAAGTGTGTTTTCATACAAAAACTGTTAATTACAACTAACTTTGTCCATCCAAAACGAACTTTGTTCTTTCATATGAAGTTCCACTAGAAGTGTGTTTTCATACAAAAACTGTTAATTACAACTAACTTTGTCCATCCGATTCAAACTTTGTTCGTTGATATGAAGTTCCATCAGAAGTGTGTTTTCATACAAAAACTGTTAATTACAACTAACTTTGTCCATCCAAAACGAACTTTGTTCGTTGATATGAAGTTCCACTGGAAGTGTGTTTTCATACAAAAACTGTTAATTACAACTAACTTTGTCCATCCAAAACGAACTTTGTTCTTTCATATGAAGTTCCACTAGAAGTGTGTTTTCATACAAAAACTGTTAATTACAACTAACTTTGTCCATCCGATTCAAACTTTGTTCGTTGATATGAAGTTCCACCAGAAGTGTGTTTTCATACAAAAACTGTTAATTACAACTAACTTTGTCCATCCGATTCGAACTTTGTTCGTTGATATGAAGTTCCACCAGAAGTGTGTTTTCATACAAAAACTGTTAATTACATCTAACTTTGTCCATCCAAAACGAACTTTGTTCGTTGATTTGAAGTTCCACTAGAAGTGAGTTTTCATACCAAAACTGTTAACTACAACTAACTTTGTCCATCCGATTCGAACTTTGTTCTTTCATATGAAGTTCCACCAGAAGTGTGTTTTCATACAAAAACTGTTAATTACAACTAACTTTGTCCATCCGATTCAAACTTTGTTCGTTGATATGAAGTTCCATCAGAAGTGTGTTTTCATACAAAAACTGTTAATTACAACTAACTTTGTCCATCCAAAACGAACTTTGTTCGTTGATATGAAGTTCCACTAGAAGTGTGTTTTCATACAAAAACTGTTAATTACAACTAACTTTGTCCATCCAAAACGAACTTTGTTCTTTCATATGAAGTTCCACTAGAAGTGTGTTTTCATACAAAAACTGTTAATTACAACTAACTTTGTCCATCCGATTCGAACTTTGTTCGTTGATATGAAGTTCCACCAGAAGTGTGTTTTCATACAAAAACTGTTAATTACAACTAACTTTGTCCATCCGATTCGAACTTTGTTCGTTGATATGAAGTTCCACCAGAAGTGTGTTTTCATACAAAAACTGTTAATTACAACTAACTTTGTCCATCCGATTCGAACTTTGTTCGTTGATATGAAGTTCCACCAGAAGTGTGTTTTCATACAAAAACTGTTAATTACAACTAACTTTGTCCATCCGATTCGAACTTTGTTCGTTGATATGAAGTTCCACCAGAAGTGTGTTTTCATACAAAAACTGTTAATTACAACTAACTTTGTCCATTAAAAACGAACTTTGTTCGTTGATATGAAGTTCCACTAGAAATGTGTTTTCATACAAAAACTGTAGATTACAATTAACTTTGTCCATCCGATTCGAACTTTGTTCGTTGATATGAAGTTCCACCAGAAGTGTGTTTTCATACAAAAACTGTTAATTACAACTAACTTTGTCCATCCGATTCGAACTTTGTTCGTTGATATGAAGTTCCACCAGAAGTGTGTTTTCATACAAAAACTGTTAATTACAACTAACTTTGTCCATTAAAAACGAACTTTGTTCGTTGATATGAAGTTCCACTAGAAATGTGTTTTCATACAAAAACTGTTAATTACAACTAAATTTGTCCATCCGATTCGAACTTTGTTCGTTGATATGAAGTTCCACCAGAAGTGTGTTTTCATACAAAAACTGTTAATTACAATTAACTTTGTCCATCCGATTCGAACTTTGTTCGTGGATATGAAGTTCCACCAGAAGTGTGTTTTCATACAAAAACTGTTAATTACAACTAACTTTGTCCATCCGATTCGAACTTTGTTCGTTGATATGAAGTTCCACTAGAAGTGTGTTTTCATACAAAAACTGTTAATTACAACTAACTTTGTCCATCCGATTCGAACTTTGTTCGTTGATATGAAGTTCCACTAGAAGTGTGTTTTCATACAAAAACTGTTAATTACAACTAACTTTGTCCATCCGATTCGAACTTTGTTCGTTGATATGAAGTTCCACCAGAAGTGTGTTTTCATACAAAAACTGTTAATTACAACTAACTTTGTCCATCCGATTCGAACTTTGTTCGTTGATATGAAGTTCCACCAGAAGTGTGTTTTCATACAAAAACTGTTAATTACAACTAACTTTGTCCATCCAAAACGATTTTTGTTCGTTGATATGAAGTTCCACTAGAAGTGTGTTTTCATACAAAAACTGTTAATTACAACTAACTTTGTCCATCCGATTCAAACTTTGTTCGTTGATATGAAGTTCCACCAGAAGTGTGTTTTCATACAAAAACTGTTAATTACAACTAACTTTGTCCATCCGATTCGAACTTTGTTCGTTGATATGAAGTTCCACCAGAAGTGTGTTTTCATACAAAAACTGTTAATTACAACTAACTTTGTTCATCCAAAACGAACTTTGTTCGTTGATATGAAGTTCCACTAGAAGTGTGTTTTCATACAAAAACTGTTAATTACAACTAACTTTGTCCATCCGATTCGAACTTTGTTCTTTGATACGAAGTTCCACCAGAAGTGTGTTTTCATACAAAAACTGTTAATTAGAACTAACTTTGTCCATCCGATTCGAACTTTGTTCGTTGATATGAAGTTCCACCAGAAGTGTGTTTTCATACAAAAACTGTTAATTACAATTAACTTTGTCCATCCGATTCGAGCTTTGTTCGTTGATATGAAGTTCCACTAGAAGTGAGTTTTCATACCAAAACTGTTAACTACAACTAACTTTGTCCATCCGATTCGAACTTTGTTCTTTCATATGAAGTTCCACCAGAAGTGTGTTTTCATACAAAAACTGTTAATTACAACTAACTTTGTCCATCCGATTCAAACTTTGTTCGTTGATATGAAGTTCCACCAGAAGTGTGTTTTCATACAAAAACTGTTAATTACAACTAACTTTGTCTATCCGATTCGAACTTTGTTCGTTGATATGAAGTTGCACCAGAAGTGTGTTTTCATACAAAAACTGTTAATTACAACTAACTTTGTCCATCCGATTCGAACTTTGTTCGTTGATATGAAGTTCCACCAGAAGTGTGTTTTCATACAAAAACTGTTAATTACAACTAACTTTGTCCATCCAAAACGAACTTTGTTCGTTGATATGAAGTTCCACCAGAAGTGTGTTTTCATACAAAAACTGTTAATTACAACTAACTTTGTCCATCCGATTCAAACTTTGTTCGTTGATATGAAGTTCCACTAGAAGTGTGTTTTCATACAAAAACTGTTAATTACATCGAACTTTGTCCATCCAAAACGAACTTTGTTCGTTGATTTGAAGTTCCACTAGAAGTGTGTTTTCATACCAAAACTGTTAACTACAACTAACTTTGTCCATCCGATTCGAACTTTGTTCTTTCATATGAAGTTCCACCAGAAGTGTGTTTTCATACAAAAACTGTTAATTACAACTAACTTTGTCCATCCGATTCAAACTTTGTTCGTTGATATGAAGTTCCACCAGAAGTGTGTTTTCATACAAAAACTGTTAATTACAACTAACTTTGTCTATCCGATTCGAACTTTGTTCGTTGATATGAAGTTGCACCAGAAGTGTGTTTTCATACAAAAACTGTTAATTACAACTAACTTTGTCCATCCGATTCGAACTTTGTTCGTTGATATGAAGTTCCACCAGAAGTGTGTTTTCATACAAAAACTGTTAATTACAACTAACTTTGTCTATCCGATTCGAACTTTGTTCGTTGATATGAAGTTGCACCAGAAGTGTGTTTTCATACAAAAACTGTTAATTACAACTAACTTTGTCCATCCGATTCGAACTTTGTTCTTTGATTTGAAGTTCCACCAGAAGTGTGTTTTCATACAAAAACTGTTAATTACAACTAACTTTGTCCATCCGATTCGAACTTTGTTCTTTGATTTGAAGTTCCACCAGAAGTGTGTTTTCATACAAAAACTGTTAATTACAACTAACTTTGTCCATCCGATTCGAACTTTGTTCTTTGATTTGAAGTTCCACCAGAAGTGTGTTTTCATACAAAAACTGTTAATTACAACTAACTTTGTCCATCCGATTCGAACTTTGTTCTTTGATTTGAAGTTCCACTAGAAGTGTGTTTTCATACAAAAACTGTTAATTACAACTAACTTTGTCCATCCGATTCGAACTTTGTTCTTTGATTTGAAGTTCCACCAGAAGTGTGTTTTCATACAAAAACTGTTAATTACAACTAACTTTGTCCATCCAAAACGAACTTTAATCTTTCATATGAAGTTCCACTAGAAGTGAGTTTTCATACAAAAACTGTTAATTACAACTAACTTTGTCCATCCGATTCGAACTTTGTTCGTTGATATGAAGTTGCACCAGAAGTGTGTTTTCATACAAAAACTGTTAATTACAACTAACTTTGTCCATCCGATTCGAACTTTGTTCTTTGATTTGAAGTTCCACCAGAAGTGTGTTTTCATACAAAAACTGTTAATTACAACTAACTTTGTCCATCCGATTCGAACTTTGTTCTTTGATTTGAAGTTCCACCAGAAGTGTGTTTTCATACAAAAACTGTTAATTACAACTAACTTTGTCCATCCGATTCGAACTTTGTTCTTTGATTTGAAGTTCCACTAGAAGTGTGTTTTCATACAAAAACTGTTAATTACAACTAACTTTGTCCATCCGATTCGAACTTTGTTCTTTGATTTGAAGTTCCACTAGAAGTGTGTTTTCATACAAAAACTGTTAATTACAACTAACTTTGTCCATCCGATTCGAACTTTGTTCTTTGATTTGAAGTTCCACCAGAAGTGTGTTTTCATACAAAAACTGTTAATTACAACTAACTTTGTCCATCCAAAACGAACTTTAATCTTTCATATGAAGTTCCACTAGAAGTGAGTTTTCATACAAAAACTGTTAATTACAACTAACTTTGTCCATCCGATTCGAACTTTGTTCGTTGATATGAAGTTGCACCAGAAGTGTGTTTTCATACAAAAACTGTTAATTACAACTAACTTTGTCCATCCGATTCGAACTTTGTTCTTTGATTTGAAGTTCCACCAGAAGTGTGTTTTCATACAAAAACTGTTAATTACAACTAACTTTGTCCATCCGATTCGAACTTTGTTCTTTGATTTGAAGTTCCACTAGAAGTGTGTTTTCATACAAAAACTGTTAATTACAACTAACTTTGTCCATCCGATTCGAACTTTGTTCTTTGATTTGAAGTTCCACTAGAAGTGTGTTTTCATACAAAAACTGTTAATTACAACTAACTTTGTCCATCCGATTCGAACTTTGTTCTTTGATTTGAAGTTCCACCAGAAGTGTGTTTTCATACAAAAACTGTTAATTATAACTAACTTTGTCCATCCGATTCGAACTTTGTTCTTTGATTTGAAGTTCCACTAGAAGTGTGTTTTCATACAAAAACTGTTAATTACAACTAACTTTGTCCATCCGATTCGAACTTTGTTCTTTGATTTGAAGTTCCACTAGAAGTGTGTTTTCATACAAAAACTGTTAATTACAACTAACTTTGTCCATCCGATTCGAACTTCGTTCTTAATATGAAGTTCCACCAGAAGTGTGTTTTCATACAAAAACTGTTAATTACAACTAACTTTGTCCATCCAAAACGAACTTTAATCTTTCATATGAAGTTCCACTAGAAGTGAGTTTTCATACAAAAACTGTTAATTACAACTAACTTTGTCCATCCGATTCGAACTTTGTTCGTTGATATGAAGTTCCACCAGAAGTGTGTTTTCATACAAAAACTGTTAATTACAACTAACTTTGTCCATCCGATTCGAACTTTGTTCGTTGATATGAAGTTCCACCAGAAGTGTGTTTTCATAAAAAAACTGTTAATTACAACTAACTTTGTCCATCCGATTCAAACTTTGTTCTTTCATATGAAGTTCCACTAGAAGTGAGTTTTCATACAAAAACTGTTAATTACAACTAACTTTGTCCATCCGATTCGAACTTTGTTCTTTCATATGAAGTTCCACCAGAAGTGTATTTTCATACAAAAACTGTTAATTACAACTAACTTTATCCATTCAAAACGAACTTTGTTCGTTGATATGAAGTTCCACTAGAAGTGAGTTTTCATACAAAAACTGTTAATCACAACTAACTTTGTCCATCCGATTCGAACTTTGTTCTTTCATATGAAGTTCCACTAAAAGTGAGTTTTCATTCAAAAACTGTTAATTACAACTATCTTTATCCATCCAAAACGAACTTTGTTCTTTCATATGAAGTTCCACTAGAAGTGTGTTTTCATACAAAAACTGTTAATTACAACTAACTTTGTCCATCCAAAACGAACTTTGTTCTTTCATATGAAGTTCCACTAGAAGTGAGTTTTCATACAAAAACTGTTAATTACAACTTACTTTATCCATCCAAAACGAACTTTGTTCGTTGATATGAAGTTCCACTAGAAGTGTGTTTTCATACAAAAACTGTTAATTACAACTAACTTTGTCCATCCGATTCGAACTTTGTTTTTTCATATGAAGTTCCACTAGAAGTGTGTTTTCATACAAAAACTGTTAATTACAACTAACTTTGTCCATCCAAAACGATCTTTGTTCTTTCATATGAAGTTCCACTAGAAGTGAGTTTTCATACAAAAACTGTTAATTACAACTTACTTTATCCATCCAAAACGAACTTTGTTCGTTGATATGAAGTTCCACCAGAAGTGTGTTTTCATACCAAAACTGTTAATCACAACTAACTTTGTCCATCCGATTCGAACTTTGTTCGTTGATATGAAGTTCCACCAGAAGTGTGTTTTCATGCAAAAACTGTTAATTACAACTAACTTTGTCCATCCAAAACAAACTTTGTTCGTTGATATGAAGTTCCACCAGAAGTGAGTTTTCATACAAAAACTGTTAATTACAACTAACTTTGTCCATCCGATTCGAACTTTGTTCTTTCATATGAAGTTCCACCAGAAGTGTGTTTTCATACAAAAACTGTTAATTACAACTAACTTTGTCCATCCGATTCGAACTTTGTTCGTTGATATGAAGTTCCACCAGAAGTGTGTTTTCATACCAAAACTGTTAATTACAACTAACTATGTCCATCCGATTCGAACTTTGTTCGTTGATATGAAGTTCCACCAGAAGTGTGTTTTCATGCAAAAACTGTTAATTACAACTAACTTTGTCCATCCGATTCGAACTTTGTTCGTTGATATGAAGTTCCACCAGAAGTGAGTTTTCATACAAAAACTGTTAATTACAACTAACTTTGTCCATCCGATTCGAACTTTGTTCTTTCATATGAAGTTCCACTAGAAGTGAGTTTTCATACAAAAACTGTTAATTACAACTTACTTTATCCATCCAAAACGAACTTTGTTCGTTGATATGAAGTTCCACCAGAAGTGTGTTTTCATAAAAAACTGTTAATTACAACTAACTTTGTCCATCCGATTCGAACTTTGTTCTTTCATATGAAGTTCCACCAGAAGTGTGTTTTCATGCAAAAACTGTTAATTACAACTAACTTTGTCCATCCAAAACCAACTTTGTTCGTTGATATGAAGTTCCACCAGAAGTGAGTTTTCATACAAAAACTGTTAATTACAACTAACTTTGTCCATCCGATTCGAACTTTGTTCTTTCATATGAAGTTCCACCAGAAGTGTGTTTTCATACAAAAACTGTTAATTACAACTAACTTTGTCCATCCGATTCGAACTTTGTTCTTTGATTTGAAGTTCCACCAGAAGTGTGTTTTCATACAAAAACTGTCTAACTTTGTCCATCCGATTCGAACTTTGTTCTTTGATTTGAAGTTCCACCAGAAGTGAGTTTTCATACAAAAACTGTTAATTACAACTAACTTTGTCCATCCAAAACGAACTTTGTTCTTTCATATGAAGTTCCACCAGAAGTGTGTTTTCATACAAAAACTGTTAATTACAACTAACTTTGTCCATCCAAAACGAACTTTGTTCTTTCATATGAAGTTCCACTAGAAGTGTGTTTTCATACAAAAACTGTTAATTACAACTAACTTTGTCCATCCGATTCGAACTTTGTTCGTTGATATGAAGTTCCACCAGAAGTGTGTTTTCATACAAAAACTGTTAATTACAACTCACTTTGTCCATCCGATTCGAACTTTGTTCGTTGATATGAAGTTCCACCAGAAGTGTGTTTTCATGCAAAAACTGTTAATTACAACTAACTTTGTCCATCCAAAACAAACTTTGTTCGTTGATATGAAGTTCCACCAGAAGTGAGTTTTCATACAAAAACTGTTAATTACAACTAACTTTGTCCATCCGATTCGAACTTTGTTCTTTGATTTGAAGTTCCACCAGAAGTGTGTTTTCATACAAAAACTGTTAATTACAACTAACTTTGTCCGTCCGATTCGAACTTTTTTCTTTGATTTGAAGTTCCACCAGAAGTGTGTTTTCATACAAAAACTGTCTAACTTTGTCCATCCGATTCGAACTTTGTTCTTTGATTTGAAGTTCCACCAGAAGTGAGTTTTCATACAAAAACTGTTAATTACAACTAACTTTGTCCATCCAAAACGAACTTTGTTCTTTCATATGAAGTTCCACCAGAAGTGTGTTTTCATACAAAAACTGTTAATTACAACTAACTTTGTCCATCCGATTCGAACTTTGTTCGTTGATATGAAGTTCCACCAGAAGTGTGTTTTCATAAAAAACTGTTAATTACAACTAACTTTGTCCATCCGATTCAAACTTTGTTCGTTGATATGAAGTTCCACCAGAAGTGTGTTTTCATACAAAAACTGTTAATTACAACTAACTTTGTCCATCCGATTCGAACTTTGTTCGTTGATATGAAGTTCCACCAGAAGTGTGTTTTCATACAAAAACTGTTAGTTACATCTAACTTTGTCCATTAAAAACGAACTTTGTTCGTTGATATGAAGTTCCACCAGAATTGTGTTTTCATACAAAAACTGTTAATGTAGGAAATGAATCACCCTGTCTTTGTGACAGTTGAGGCGAGAGCTGGCAACACGGTTGTCAAAAGTAGGATAGCGAGGATCGGAGTCTTTTACGAGAACTCACCGATGTCGGATGCACCTAAAATATAAGGAACTTGCATTTTCGATAATACCAGTTCCTACATGGGGGCTCAACCTGGATAGGCTGTTTCCGATATCGAGCTGTGAAATACGCTGTGTGCTAGTGTTAATTGGTTGCTGTGTGCTTCCAATAAAATCCACGTGTGTTGGGTTGCTGTGTGCTCCCGATAAAATCCACGTGTGTTGGGTTGCTGTGTGCTCCCAGAAAAAACTGCGTGTGTTGGGTTGCTGTGTGCTCCCGATAAAATCCACGTGTGTTGGGTTGCTGTGTGCTCCCAGTAAAAACTGCGTGCGTTGGGTTGCTGTGTGCTCCCAGAGTATAGCTGTGGTTTTAGGTTGCTGTGTGCTTCCTGGTACGCCCAGTTGTCGCAGTGTGTGCGGTGTGCGCGTTTTGTGCGTGTTGTATCGTGTCGGTAATTCTGGTTGAACATCGGATTGAACTATGGATGTATCCGACAAAATAACAGAACTTGTGGAAACTTTCACTCGAACCGGGTTAGTGAAGCAGTGCGAGGCCAAAAACCTACCGACATCTGGCACTAAGGAGGAATTAGCTGCGCGAATAGCTAACCAAAGTGAGCCGGTAGAAATTGGTTCGGAACATAGTCTGCTAAACTCGACCACTATGGGTGAATTCGTCGATGCGCAAACGTGGCGATCTGTTACGTTTAATTTCAATGATGTGAAGGAGGCTTTACCAACATTCGGGGGTGATGGAAAAGGTCGCGATATTGGCCAATTCATTACCGATCTCGAAGAAAATGCAAATCTTTTAGGTTGGACTGAATTGCAGACGTTGGTTTATGCCAAGCGACTCCTTACAGGCCCAGCCAAATTGTTCATCGCGTGCGCCAGTGGATTAAATTCGTGGAAGTTGCTGAAAAACGCACTCGCTTCAGAGTTTCGCGACGAAAGCAAGAGTGTAGATGTACACGAGGCGTTGCGAAAAAGGAAGAAGAAGGCAGACGAATCATACATTGAGTATGTGTATGCCATGCAAGCGTTGGCTAAGAGAGGACAAGTCGACGAAGAATCGATTTGTGAATATATCGTTCAGGGTATTGTGGACGATCCTAGAAATAAAGTGTGTCTAATGGGTGCAGCAAGCCTTGCTGAGCTCAAAGTGCAACTTAAGAAATATCAGGCGATGAAATCGCAGTTGCCAAGTATGCGCTACGGTAAGGAGAGTGTAACCCCAAGAGACAAGGATAGAAAGTGTTATAACTGTGGTGAAACGGATCACTTTCGAAAGAACTGCAAAATGGCGGAAAGCGTTCCTAAGAAAGATGTTCGTAACGAATAATGCCGAGCGAAACTATCACTCATATGATCTGGAAGCTTTAGCGGTCGTTGAAAAAGTCGGAATCTTAGGCGGAATCGTTGAAAAAGTTCCGATGTTACTTGTTAGGGCATAAGATAACTATAGTAACAGATTGTATCGCGTTCAAACAGTCGATGGCAAAGGTTAATCCGAATGCGAGAGTAGCTAGATGGTTCGTTGTGTTATCAGAATTTGATTATGAAATTAAGCATAGAACAGCTGATAACATGAAACATGTAGATGCGTTATCTAGAGCGACTATACTTCGAATATCTGTCACGGTTAGCAAAAGGATTATTATTGCGCAAGAAGCCGATGCGAAAATAGCGGCAATAAAAAATGCGGTTAATTCTGGTGAAAATCGTGGAGATTTTCCGATTATTAATGACGTATTGTACAAAAGCGAACAGGGTAAGGAAAAGGTTGTTGTACCAACGCAAATCGAGTCTAGTATTATTAGAGAAGCCCACGAGCAAGGTCATTTCAGTGTGAAAAAGACTAAAGAGCGCCTAACGGATGATTACTATATTGATGATATTGATGCGAAAATAAGAAAATGTGTTGATAATTGCGTACGATGTATTGTTAGTGAGAGGAAGCGTGGTAAGGCTGAAGGTTTACTTAATCCCATTCCAAAAGGAGAATTGCCCCTTGATACTTTCCATTTGGATCACTTAGGTCCAATTCCTTCAACTCGCAAATCCTACAATTATATATTCTCTGTAGTAGACGCATTTACCAAGTACGTATGGTTATTTCCAACAAAAACCACAAACGCGGAAGAAGTGGTTAAAAAGATGAAAATTATTTCAAATGTATTTGGAGATCCGAGGCGAATAATTTGTGATCGTGGAGCGGCATTTACGTCTGTATTATTCGAAAAATATTGTACTGAACACGAAATTGAATTACATAGAATTGTAACTGGTGTTCCTCGCGGGAATGGACAAGTGGAGAGAATTCACAGGATTGTCATACCTGCTCTGACAAAGTTAGCGATTCAGAATCCAGAAGAATGGTACAAATATGTTAGTAGCGTTCAAGTAGCGATAAACAACAGCTGGCGGCGTGCCATACGAATGACACCATTTGAACTTTTAACGGGTGTTAAAATGAAGACCAAGGCAGATGTCGTGATACATAATATTTTGAACCAGGAATCGCAAACAGAATTTGAAAATGACCGCGCAGCGCTTAGGAAGATCGCACGAGAGGGCATCATCAAGATGCAAGAGGAAAATCGTAATACCTATAATTTACGGCATAAGCCAAATCGGAAGTATAGAGTGAATGATCTCGTAGCGATACCCGTGACTCAATTTGGGATAGGAAGAAAAGTTAAAGGTAAATACTTTGGACCCTATGAGGTAACGAAAATTCTTCCGTATGAGCGATGCGAAATAAGGAAATTAATTGATAGTAATGAAGGACCGATAACGACGACTACGGCATTTTCTCAACTGAAACCATGGTGCAATTCAGGGGAATTGTAAGATCAGGAAAGGCCGTGTAGGAAATGAATCACCCTGTCTTTGTGACAGTTGCGGCGAGAGCTGGCAACACGGTTGTCAAAAGTAGGATAGCGAGGATCGGAGTCTTTTACGAGAACTCACCGATGTCGGATGCACCTAAAATATAAGGAACTTGCATTTTCGATAATACCAGTTCCTACATTAATTACAACTAACTTTGTCCATCCGATTCGAACTTTGTTCGTTGATATGAAGTTCCACCAGAAGTGTGTTTTCATACAAAAACTGTTAATTACAACTAACTTTGTCCATCCGATTCGAACTTTGTTCTTTCATATGAAGTTCCATCAGAAGTGTGTTTTCATACAAAAACTGTTAATTACAACTAACTTTGTCCATCCAAAACGAACTTTGTTCGTTGATATGAAGTTCCACTGGAAGTGTGTTTTCATACAAAAACTGTTAATTACAACTAACTTTGTCCATCCAAAACGAACTTTGTTTTCTCATATGAGGTTCCACTAGAAGTGTGTTTTCATACAAAAACTGTTAATTACAACTAACTTTGTCCATCCGATTCGAACTTTGTTCTTTGATTTGAAGTTCCACCAGAAGTGTGTTTTCATACAAAAACTGTTAATTACAACTAACTTTGTCCATCCGATTCAAACTTTGTTCGTTAATATGAAATTCCACTAGAAGTGTGTTTTCATACAAAAACTGTTAATTACAACTAACTTTGTCCATCCAAAACGAACTTTGTTCGTTAATATGAAATTCCACTAGAAGTATGTTTTCATACAAAAACTGTTAATTACAACTAACTTTGTCCATCCAAAACGAACTTTGTTCTTTCATATGAAGTTCCACTAGAAGTGTGTTTTCATACAAAAACTGTTAATCACAACTAACTTTGTCCATCCGATTCGAACTTTGTTCTTTCATATGAAGTTCCACCAGAAGTGTGTTTTCATACAAAAACTGTTAATTACAACTAACTTTGTCCATCCGATTCAAACTTTGTTCGTTGATATGAAGTTCCACCAGAAGTGTGTTTTCATACAAAAACTGTTAATTACAACTAACTTTGTCCATCCAAAACGAACTTTGTTCGTTGATATGAAGTTCCACCAGAAGTGTGTTTTCATACAAAAACTGTTAATTACAACTAACTTTGTCCATCCAAAACGAACTTTGTTCTTTCATATGAAGTTCCACTAGAAGTGTGTTTTCATACAAAAACTGTTAATTACAACTAACTTTGTCCATCCGATTCGAACTTTGTTCGTTGATATGAAGTTCCACCAGAAGTGTGTTTTCATACAAAAACTGTTTATTACATCTAACTTTGTCCATCCAAAACGAACTTTGTTCGTTGATATGAAGTTCCACCAGAAGTGTGTTTTCATACAAAAACTGTTAATTACAACTAACTTTGTCCATCCAAAACGAACTTTTTTCTTTCATATGAAGTTCCACTAGAAGTGTGTTTTCATACAAAAACTGTTAATTACAACTAACTTTGTCCATCCGATTCGAACTTTGTTCGTTGATATGAAATTCCACCAGAAGTGTGTTTTCATACAAAAACTGTTAATTACAACTAACTTTGTCCATCCAAAACGAACTTTGTTCGTTGATATGAAGTTCCACCAGAAGTGTGTTTTCATACAAAAACTGTTAATTACAACTAACTTTGTCCATTCAAAACGAACTTTGTTCTTTCATATGAAGTTCCACTAGAAGTGTGTTTTCATACAAAAACTGTTAATTACAACTAACTTTGTCCATCCAAAACGAACTTTGTTCTTTCATATGAAGTTCCACTAGAAGTGTGTTTTCATACAAAAACTGTTAATTACAACTAACTTTGTCCATCCAAAACGAACTTTGTTCTTTCATATGAAGTTCCACTAGAAGTGTGTTTTCATACAAAAACTGTTAATTACAACTAACTTTGTCCATCCGATTCGAACTTTGTTCGTTGATATGAAGTTCCACCAGAAGTGTGTTTTCATACAAAAACTGTTTATTACATCTAACTTTGTCCATCCAAAACGAACTTTGTTCGTTGATATGAAGTTCCACCAGAAGTGTGTTTTCATACAAAAACTGTTAATTACTACTAACTTTGTCCATCCAAAACGAACTTTGTTCTTTCATATGAAGTTCCACTAGAAGTGTGTTTTCATACAAAAACTGTTAATTACAACTAACTTTGTCCATCCAAAACGAACTTTGTTCTTTCATATGAAGTTCCACTAGAAGTGTGTTTTCATACAAAAACTGTTAATTACAACTAACTTTGTCCATCCGATTCAAACTTTGTTCGTTAATATGAAATTCCACTAGAAGTGTGTTTTCATACAAAAACTGTTAATTACAACTAACTTTGTCCATCCAAAACGAACTTTGTTCGTTAATATGAAATTCCACTAGAAGTATGTTTTCATACAAAAACTGTTAATTACAACTAACTTTGTCCATCCAAAACGAACTTTGTTCTTTCATATGAAGTTCCACTAGAAGTGTGTTTTCATACAAAAACTGTTAATCACAACTAACTTTGTCCATCCGATTCGAACTTTGTTCTTTCATATGAAGTTCCACCAGAAGTGTGTTTTCATACAAAAACTGTTAATTACAACTAACTTTGTCCATCCGATTCAAACTTTGTTCGTTGATATGAAGTTCCACCAGAAGTGTGTTTTCATACAAAAACTGTTAATTACAACTAACTTTGTCCATCCAAAACGAACTTTGTTCGTTGATATGAAGTTCCACCAGAAGTGTGTTTTCATACAAAAACTGTTAATTACAACTAACTTTGTCCATCCAAAACGAACTTTGTTCTTTCATATGAAGTTCCACTAGAAGTGTGTTTTCATACAAAAACTGTTAATTACAACTAACTTTGTCCATCCGATTCGAACTTTGTTCGTTGATATGAAGTTCCACCAGAAGTGTGTTTTCATACAAAAACTGTTTATTACATCTAACTTTGTCCATCCAAAACGAACTTTGTTCGTTGATATGAAGTTCCACCAGAAGTGTGTTTTCATACAAAAACTGTTAATTACAACTAACTTTGTCCATCCAAAACGAACTTTGTTCTTTCATATGAAGTTCCACTAGAAGTGTGTTTTCATACAAAAACTGTTAATTACAACTAACTTTGTCCATCCGATTCGAACTTTGTTCGTTGATATGAAGTTCCACCAGAAGTGTGTTTTCATACAAAAACTGTTAATTACAACTAACTTTGTCCATCCAAAACGAACTTTGTTCGTTGATATGAAGTTCCACCAGAAGTGTGTTTTCATACAAAAACTGTTAATTACAACTAACTTTGTCCATTCAAAACGAACTTTGTTCTTTCATATGAAGTTCCACTAGAAGTGTGTTTTCATACAAAAACTGTTAATCACAACTAACTTTGTCCATCCGATTCGAACTTTGTTCTTTCATATGAAGTTCCACCAGAAGTGTGTTTTCATACAAAAACTGTTAATTACAACTAACTTTGTCCATTAAAAACGAACTTTGTTCGTTGATATGAAGTTCCACCAGAAGTGTGTTTTCATACAAAAACTGTTAATTACAACTAACTTTGTCCATCCGATTCGAACTTTGTTCTTTCATATGAAGTTCCACCAGAAGTGTGTTTTCATACAAAAACTGTTAATTACAACTAACTTTGTCCATCCGATTCGAACTTTGTTCGTTGATATGAAGTTCCACCAGAAGTGTGTTTTCATACAAAAACTGTTTATTACATCTAACTTTGTCCATCCAAAACGAACTTTGTTCGTTGATTTGAAGTTCCACTAGAAGTGTGTTTTCATACAAAAACTGTTAATTACAACTAACTTTGTCCATCCAAAACGAACTTTGTTCTTTCATATGAAGTTCCACCAGAAGTGTGTTTTCATAAAAAAACTGTTAATTACAACTAACTTTGTCCATTAAAAACGAACTTTGTTCGTTGATATGAAGTTCCACTAGAAGTGTGTTTTCATACAAAAACTGTTAATTACAACTAACTTTGTCCATCCAAAACGAACTTTGTTCGTTAATATGAAATTCCACTAGAAGTGTGTTTTCATACAAAAACTGTTAATTACAACTAACTTTGTCCATCCAAAACGAACTTTGTTCGTTAATATGAAATTCTACTAGAAGTGTGTTTTCATACAAAAACTGTTAATTACAACTAACTTTGTCCATCCGATTCGAACTTTGTTCGTTGATATGAAGTTCCACTGGAAGTGTGTTTTCATACAAAAACTGTTAATTACAACTAACTTTGTCCATCCAAAACGAACTTTGTTCTTTGATATGAAGTTCCACTAGAAGTGTGTTTTCATACAAAAACTGTTAATTACAACTAACTTTGTCCATCCGATTCGAACTTTGTTCGTTGATATGAAGTTCCACCAGAAGTGTGTTTTCATACAAAAACTGTTAATTACAACTAACTTTGTCCATCCGATTCGAACTTTGTTCGTTGATATGAAGTTCCACCAGAAGTGTGTTTTCATACAAAAACTGTTTGTTACATCTAACTTTGTCCATTAAAAACGAACTTTGTTCGTTGATATGAAGTTCCACTAGAAGTGTGTTTTCATACAAAAACTGTTAATTACAACTAACTTTGTCCATCCGATTCGAACTTTGTTCGTTGATATGAAGTTCCACCAGAAGTGTGTTTTCATACAAAAACTGTTAATTACAACTAACTTTGTCCATCCGATTCGAACTTTGTTCTTTCATATGAAGTTCCATCAGAAGTGTGTTTTCATACAAAAACTGTTAATAACAACTAACTTTGTCCATCCAAAACGAACTTTGTTCTTTCATATGAAGTTCCACCAGAAGTGTGTTTTCATACAAAAACTGTTAATTACAACTAACTTTGTCCATCGGATTCGAACTTTGTTCTTTGATTTGAAGTTCCACTAGAAGTGTGTTTTCATACAAAAACTGTTAATTACAACTAACTTTGTCCATCCGATTCGAACTTTGTTCTTTGATACGAAGTTCCACCAGAAGTGTGTTTTCATACAAAAACTGTTAATTACAACTAACTTTGTCCATTCGATTCGAACTTTGTTCGTTGATATGAAGTTCCACCAGAAGTTTGTTTTCATACAAAAACTGTTAATTACAACTAACTTTGTCCATCCGATTCGAACTTTGTTCTTTGATTTGAAGTTCCACCAGAAGTGTGTTTTCATACAAAAACTGTTAATTACAACTCAGTTTGTCCATCCGATTCGAACTTTGTTCTTTGATTTGAAGTTCCACCAGAAGTGTGTTTTCATACAAAAACTGTTAATTACAACTAACTTTGTCCATCCGATTCGAACTTTGTTCTTTGATACGAAGTTCCACCAGAAGTGTGTTTTCATACAAAAACTGTTAATTACAACTAACTTTGTCCATTCGATTCGAACTTTGTTCGTTGATATGAAGTTCCACCAGAAGTTTGTTTTCATACAAAAACTGTTAATTACAACTAACTTTGTCCATCCGATTCGATCTTTGTTCTTTGATATGAAGTTCCACCAGAAGTGTGTTTTCATACAAAAACTGTTAATTACAACTAACTTTGTCCATCCGATTCGAACTTTGTTCTTTGATACGAAGTTCCACCAGAAGTGTGTTTTCATACAAAAACTGTTAATTACAACTAACTTTGTCCATCCGAAACGAACTTTGTTCTTTGATATGAAGTTCCACCAGAAGTGTGTTTTCATACAAAAACTGTTAATTACAACTAACTTTGTCCATCCGATTCGAACTTTGTTCTTTGATTTGAAGTTCCACCAGAAGTGTGTTTTCATACAAAAACTGTTAATTACAACTAACTTTGTCCATCCGATTCGAACTTTGTTCTTTGATTTGAAGTTCCACCAGAAGTGTGTTTTCATAAAAAAAACTGTTAATTACAACTAACTTTGTCCATCCGAAACGAACTTTGTTCTTTGATATGAAGTTCCACCAGAAGTGTGTTTTCATACAAAAACTGTTAATTACAACTAACTTTGTCCATCCGATTCGAACTTTGTTCTTTGATTTGAAGTTCCACTAGAAGTGTGTTTTCATACAAAAACTGTTAATTACAACTAACTTTGTCCATCCGATTCGAACTTTGTTCTTTGATTTGAAGTTCCACCAGAAGTGTGTTTTCATAAAAAAAACTGTTAATTACAACTAACTTTGTCCATCCGAAACGAACTTTGTTCTTTGATATGAAGTTCCACCAGAAGTGTGTTTTCATACAAAAACTGTTAATTACAACTAACTTTGTCCATCCGATTCGAACTTTGTTCTTTGATTTGAAGTTCCACTAGAAGTGTGTTTTCATAAAAAAAACTGTTAATTACAACTAACTTTGTCCATCCGAAACGAACTTTGTTCTTTGATATGAAGTTCCACCAGAAGTGTGTTTTCATACAAAAACTGTTAATTACAACTAACTTTGTCCATCCGATTCGAACTTTGTTCTTTGATTTGAAGTTCCACTAGAAGTGTGTTTTCATACAAAAACTGTTAATTACAACTAACTTTGTCCATCCGATTCGAACTTTGTTCTTTGATTTGAAGTTCCACCAGAAGTGTGTTTTCATAAAAAAAACTGTTAATTACAACTAACTTTGTCCATCCGAAACGAACTTGTTTCTTTGATATGAAGTTCCACCAGAAGTGTGTTTTCATACAAAAACTGTTAATTACAACTAACTTTGTCCATCCGATTCGAACTTTGTTCTTTGATTTGAAGTTCCACTAGAAGTGTGTTTTCATACAAAAACTGTTAATTACAACTAACTTTGTCCATCCGATTCGAACTTTGTTCTTTGATTTGAAGTTCCACTAGAAGTGTGTTTTCATACAAAAACTGTTAATTACAACTAACTTTGTCCATCCGAAACGAACTTTGTTCTTTGATATGAAGTTCCACCAGAAGTGTGTTTTCATACAAAAACTGTTAATTACAACTAACTTTGTCCATCCGATTCGAACTTTGTTCTTTGATTTGAAGTTCCACTAGAAGTGTGTTTTAATACAAAAACTGTTAATTACAACTAACTTTGTCCATCCGAAACGAACTTTGTTCTTTGATATGAAGTTCCACCAGAAGTGTGTTTTCATACAAAAACTGTTAATTACAACTAACTTTGTCCATCCGATTCGAACTTTGTTCTTTGATTTGAAGTTCCACTAGAAGTGTGTTTTAATACAAAAACTGTTAATTACAACTAACTTTGTCCATCCGATTCGAACTTTGTTCTTTGATTTGAAGTTCCACTAGAAGTGTGTTTTCATACAAAAACTGTTAATTACAACTAACTTTGTCCATCCGAAACGAACTTTGTTCTTTGATATGAAGTTCCACCAGAAGTGTGTTTTCATACAAAAACTGTTAATTACAACTAACTTTGTCCATCCGATTCGAACTTTGTTCTTTGATTTGAAGTTCCACTAGAAGTGTGTTTTCATACAAAAACTGTTAATTACAACTAACTTTGTCCATCCGATTCGAACTTTGTTCTTTGATTTGAAGTTCCACTAGAAGTGTGTTTTCATACAAAAACTGTTAATTACAACTAACTTTGTCCATCCGAAACGAACTTTGTTCTTTGATATGAAGTTCCACCAGAAGTGTGTTTTCATACAAAAACTGTTAATTACAACTAACTTTGTCCATCCGATTCGAACTTTGTTCTTTGATTTGAAGTTCCACTAGAAGTGTGTTTTCATACAAAAACTGTTAATTACAACTAACTTTGTCCATCCGAAACGAACTTTGTTCTTTGATATGAAGTTCCACCAGAAGTGTGTTTTCATACAAAAACTGTTAATTACAACTAACTTTGTCCATCCGATTCGAACTTTGTTCTTTGATTTGAAGTTCCACTAGAAGTGTGTTTTCATACAAAAACTGTTAATTACAACTAACTTTGTCCATCCGATTCGAACTTTGTTCTTTGATTTGAAGTTCCACTAGAAGTGTGTTTTCATACAAAAACTGTTAATTACAACTAACTTTGTCCATCCGAAACGAACTTTGTTCTTTGATATGAAGTTCCACCAGAAGTGTGTTTTCATACAAAAACTGTTAATTACAACTAACTTTGTCCATCCGATTCGAACTTTGTTCTTTGATTTGAAGTTCCACTAGAAGTGTGTTTTCATACAAAAACTGTTAATTACAACTAACTTTGTCCATCCGAAACGAACTTTGTTCTTTGATATGAAGTTCCACCAGAAGTGTGTTTTCATACAAAAACTGTTAATTACAACTAACTTTGTCCATCCGATTCGAACTTTGTTCTTTGATTTGAAGTTCCACTAGAAGTGTGTTTTAATACAAAAACTGTTAATTACAACTAACTTTGTCCATCCGAAACGAACTTTGTTCTTTGATATGAAGTTCCACCAGAAGTGTGTTTTCATACAAAAACTGTTAATTACAACTAACTTTGTCCATCCGATTCGAACTTTGTTCTTTGATTTGAAGTTCCACTAGAAGTGTGTTTTCATACAAAAACTGTTAATTACAACTAACTTTGTCAATCCGATTCGAACTTTGTTCTTTGATTTGAAGTTCCACCAGAAGTGTGTTTTCATACAAAAACTGTTAATTACAACTAACTTTGTCCATCCGATTCGAACTTTGTTCTTTGATATGAAGTTCCACCAAAAGTGTGTTTTCATACAAAAACTGTTAATTACAACTAACTTTGTCCATCCGATTCGAACTTTGTTCTTTGATTTGAAGTTCCACTAGAAGTGTGTTTTCATACAAAAACTGTTAATTACAACTAACTTTGTCCATCCGATTCGAACTTTGTTCTTTGATTTGAAGTTCCACTAGAAGTGTGTTTTCATACAAAAACTGTTAATTACAACTAACTTTGTCCATCCGATTCGAACTTTGTTCTTTGATTTGAAGTTCCACCAGAAGTGTGTTTTCATACAAAAACTGTTAATTACAACTAACTTTGTCCATCCGATTCGAACTTTGTTCTTTGATTTGAAGTTCCACTAGAAGTGTGTTTTCATACAAAAACTGTTAATTACAACTAACTTTGTCCATCCGATTCGAACTTTGTTCTTTGATTTGAAGTTCCACTAGAAGTGTGTTTTCATAAAAAAAACTGTTAATTACAACTAACTTTGTCCATCCGAAACGAACTTTGTTCTTTGATATGAAGTTCCACCAGAAGTGTGTTTTCATACAAAAACTGTTAATTACAACTAACTTTGTCCATCCGATTCGAACTTTGTTCTTTGATTTGAAGTTCCACTAGAAGTGTGTTTTCATACAAAAACTGTTAATTACAACTAACTTTGTCCATCCGATTCGAACTTTGTTCTTTGATTTGAAGTTCCACCAGAAGTGTGTTTTCATAAAAAAACTGTTAATTACAACTAACTTTGTCCATCCGAAACGAACTTTGTTCTTTGATATGAAGTTCCACCAGAAGTGTGTTTTCATACAAAAACTGTTAATTACAACTAACTTTGTCAATCCGATTCGAACTTTGTTCTTTGATTTGAAGTTCCACCAGAAGTGTGTTTTCATACAAAAACTGTTAATTAGAACTAACTTTGTCCATCCGATTCGAACTTTGTTCTTTGATATGAAGTTCCACCAGAAGTGTGTTTTCATACAAAAACTGTTAATTAGAACTAACTTTGTCCATCCGAAACGAACTTTGTTCTTTGATATGAAGTTCCACCAGAAGTGTGTTTTCATACAAAAACTGTTAATTACAACTAACTTTGTCCATCCGATTCGAACTTTGTTCTTTGATTTGAAGTTCCACTAGAAGTGTGTTTTCATACAAAAACTGTTAATTACAACTAACTTTGTCCATCCGATTCGAACTTTGTTCTTTGATTTGAAGTTCCACTAGAAGTGTGTTTTCATACAAAAACTGTTAATTACAACTAACTTTGTCCATCCGATTCGAACTTTGTTCGTTGATATGAAGTTCCACCAGAAGTGTGTTTTCATACAAAAACTGTTAATTACAACTAACTTTGTCCATCCGAAACGAACTTTGTTCTTTGATATGAAGTTCCACCAGAAGTGTGTTTTCATACAAAAACTGTTAATTACAACTAACTTTGTCCATCCGATTCGAACTTTGTTCTTTGATTTGAAGTTCCACTAGAAGTGTGTTTTCATAAAAAAAACTGTTAATTACAACTAACTTTGTCCATCCGAAACGAACTTTGTTCTTTGATATGAAGTTCCACCAGAAGTGTGTTTTCATACAAAAACTGTTAATTACAACTAACTTTGTCCATCCGATTCGAACTTTGTTCTTTGATTTGAAGTTCCACTAGAAGTGTGTTTTCATACAAAAACTGTTAATTACAACTAACTTTGTCCATCCGATTCGAACTTTGTTCTTTGATTTGAAGTTCCACCAGAAGTGTGTTTTCATAAAAAAACTGTTAATTACAACTAACTTTGTCCATCCGAAACGAACTTTGTTCTTTGATATGAAGTTCCACCAGAAGTGTGTTTTCATACAAAAACTGTTAATTACAACTAACTTTGTCAATCCGATTCGAACTTTGTTCTTTGATTTTAAGTTCCACCAGAAGTGTGTTTTCATACAAAAACTGTTAATTAGAACTAACTTTGTCCATCCGATTCGAACTTTGTTCTTTGATATGAAGTTCCACCAGAAGTGTGTTTTCATACAAAAACTGTTAATTACAACTAACTTTGTCCATCCGATTCGAACTTTGTTCTTTGATATGAAGTTCCACCAGAAGTGTGTTTTCATACAAAAACTGTTAATTACAACTAACTTTGTCCATCCGATTCTAACTTTGTTCTTTGATACGAAGTTCCACCAGAAGTGTGTTTTCATACAAAAACTGTTAATTACAACTAACTTTGTCCATCCGATTCGAACTTTGTTCTTTGATATGAAGTTCCACCAGAAGTGTGTTTTCATACAAAAACTGTTAATTACAACTAACTTTGTCCATCCGATTCTAACTTTGTTCTTTGATACGAAGTTCCACCAGAAGTGTGTTTTCATACAAAAACTGTTAATTACAACTAACTTTGTCCATCCGATTCGAACTTTGTTCTTTGATTTGAAGTTCCACCAGAAGTGTGTTTTCATAAAAAAAACTGTTAATTACAACTAACTTTGTCCATCCGAAACGAACTTTGTTCTTTGATATGAAGTTCCACCAGAAGTGTGTTTTCATACAAAAACTGTTAATTACAACTAACTTTGTCAATCCGATTCGAACTTTGTTCTTTGATTTGAAGTTCCACCAGAAGTGTGTTTTCATACAAAAACTGTTAATTACAACTAACTTTGTCCATCCGAAACGAACTTTGTTCTTTGATTTGAAGTTCCACTAGAAGTGTGTTTTCATACAAAAACTGTTAATTAGAACTAACTTTGTCCATCCGATTCGAACTTTGTTCTTTGATATGAAGTTCCACCAGAAGTGTGTTTTCATACAAAAACTGTTAATTACAACTAACTTTGTCAATCCGATTCGAACTTTGTTCTTTGATTTGAAGTTCCACCAGAAGTGTGTTTTCATACAAAAACTGTTAATTACAACTAACTTTGTCAATCCGATTCGAACTTTGTTCTTTGATTTGAAGTTCCACCAGAAGTGTGTTTTCATACAAAAACTGTTAATTAGAACTAACTTTGTCCATCCGATTCGAACTTTGTTCTTTGATATGAAGTTCCACCAGAAGTGTGTTTTCATACAAAAACTGTTAATTACAACTAACTTTGTCCATCCGATTCTAACTTTGTTCTTTGATACGAAGTTCCACCAGAAGTGTGTTTTCATACAAAAACTGTTAATTACAACTAACTTTGTCCATCCGATTCGAACTTTGTTCTTTGATTTGCAGTTCCTCCAGAAGTGTGTTTTCATACAAAAACTGTTAATTACAACTCACTTTGTCCATCCGATTCGAACTTTGTTCTTTGATTTGAAGTTCCACCAGAAGTGTGTTTTCATACAAAAACTGTTAATTACAACTAACTTTGTCCATCCGATTCGAACTTTGTTCGTTGATATGAAGATCCACCAGAAGTGTGTTTTCATACAAAAACTGTTAATTACAACTCACTTTGTCCATCCGATTCGAACTTTGTTCTTTGATTTGAAGTTCCACCAGAAGTTTGTTTTCATACAAAAACTGTTAATTACAACTAACTTTGTCAATCCGATTCGAACTTTGTTCTTTGATATGCAGTTCCACCAGAAGTGTGTTTTCATACAAAAACTGTTAATTACAACTAACTTTGTTCATCCGATTCTAACTTTGTTCTTTGATACGAAGTTCCACCAGAAGTGTGTTTTCATACAAAAACTGTTAATTAGAACTAACTTTGTCCATTCGATTCGAACTTTGTTCGTTGATATGAAGTTGCACCAGAAGTGTGTTTTCATACAAAAACTGTTAATTACAACTCACTTTGTCCATCCGATTCGAACTTTGTTTTTTGATATGAAGTTCCACCAGAAGTGTGTTTTCATACAAAAACTGTTAATTAGAACTAACTTTGTCCATCCGATTCGAACTTTGTTCTTTGATTTGAAGTTCCACTAGAAGTGTGTTTTCATACAAAAACTGTTAATTACAACTAACTTTGTCCATCCGATTCGAACTTTGTTCTTTGATATGAAGTTCCACCAGAAGTGTGTTTTCATACAAAAACTGTTAATTACAACTAACTTTGTCAATCCGATTCGAACTTTGTTCTTTGATATGAAGTTCCACCAGAAGTGTGTTTTCATACAAAAACTGTTAATTACAACTAACTTTGTTCATCCGATTCGAACTTTGTTCTTTGATATGAAGTTCCACCAGAAGTGTGTTTTCATACAAAAACTGTTAATTAGAACTAACTTTGTCCATTCGATTCGAACTTTGTTCGTTGATATGAAGTTGCACCAGAAGTGTGTTTTCATACAAAAACTGTTAATTACAACTCACTTTGTCCATCCGATTCGAACTTTGTTCTTTGATATGAAGTTCCACCAGAAGTGTGTTTTCATACAAAAACTGTTAATTAGAACTAACTTTGTCCATCCGATTCGAACTTTGTTCTTTGATATGAAGTTCCACTAGAAGTGTGTTTTCATACAAAAACTGTTAATTACAACTAACTTTGTCCATCCGATTCGAACTTTGTTCTTTGATATGAAGTTCCACCAGAAGTGTGTTTTCATACAAAAACTGTTAATTACAACTAACTTTGTCAATCCGATTCGAACTTTGTTCTTTGATATGAAGTTCCACCAGAAGTGTGTTTTCATACAAAAACTGTTAATTAGAACTAACTTTGTCCATTCGATTCGAACTTTGTTCGTTGATATGAAGTTGCACCAGAAGTGTGTTTTCATACAAAAACTGTTAATTACAACTCACTTTGTCCATCCGATTCGAACTTTGTTCTTTGATATGAAGTTCCACTAGAAGTGTGTTTTCATACAAAAACTGTTAATTACAACTAACTTTGTCAATCCGATTCGAACTTTGTTCTTTGATATGAAGTTCCACCAGAAGTGTGTTTTCATACAAAAACTGTTAATTACAACTAACTTTGTTCATCCGATTCGAACTTTGTTCTTTGATATGAAGTTCCACCAGAAGTGTGTTTTCATACAAAAACTGTTAATTACAACTAACTTTGTCCATTCGATTCGAACTTTGTTCGTTGATATGAAGTTGCACCAGAAGTGTGTTTTCATACAAAAACTGTTAATTACAACTCACTTTGTCCATCCGATTCGAACTTTGTTCTTTGATATGAAGTTCCACTAGAAGTGTGTTTTCATACAAAAACTGTTAATTACAACTAACTTTGTCCATTCGATTCGAACTTTGTTCTTTGATATGAAGTTCCACCAGAAGTGTGTTTTCATACAAAAACTGTTAATTAGAACTAACTTTGTCCATCCGATTCGAACTTTGTTCTTTGATATGAAGTTCCACTAGAAGTGTGTTTTCATACAAAAACTGTTAATTACAACTAACTTTGTCAATCCGATTCGAACTTTGTTCTTTGATATGAAGTTCCACCAGAAGTGTGTTTTCATACAAAAACTGTTAATTACAACTAACTTTGTTCATCCGATTCGAACTTTGTTCTTTGATATGAAGTTCCACCAGAAGTGAGTTTTCATACAAAAACTGTTAATTACAACTAACTTTGTCCATTCGATTCGAACTTTGTTCGTTGATATGAAGTTGCACCAGAAGTGTGTTTTCATACAAAAACTGTTAATTACAACTCACTTTGTCCATCCGATTCGAACTTTGTTCTTTGATTTGAAGTTCCACCAGAAGTGTGTTTTCATACAAAAACTGTTAATTACAACTAACTTTGTCCATCCGATTCGAACTTTGTTCTTTGATATGAAGTTCCACCAGAAGTGTGTTTTCATACAAAAACTGTTAATTAGAACTAACTTTGTCCATTCGATTCGAACTTTGTTCGTTGATATGAAGTTGCACCAGAAGTGTGTTTTCATACAAAAACTGTTAATTACAACTCACTTTGTCCATCCGATTCGAACTTTGTTCTTTGATATGAAGTTCCACCAGAAGTGTGTTTTCATACAAAAACTGTTAATTACAACTAACTTTGTCCATCCGATTCGAACTTTGTTCTTTGATATGAAGTTCCACCAGAAGTGTGTTTTCATACAAAAACTGTTAATTAGAACTAACTTTGTCCATTCGATTCGAACTTTGTTCGTTGATATGAAGTTGCACCAGAAGTGTGTTTTCATACAAAAACTGTTAATTACAACTCACTTTGTCCATCCGATTCGAACTTTGTTCTTTGATTTGACGTTCCACCAGAAGTGTGTTTTCATACAAAAACTGTTAATTACAACTAACTTTGTCCATCCGATTCGAACTTTGTTCTTTGATATGAAGTTCCACCAGAAGTGTGTTTTCATACAAAAACTGTTAATTAGAACTAACTTTGTCCATTCGATTCGAACTTTGTTCGTTGATATGAAGTTGCACCAGAAGTGTGTTTTCATACAAAAACTGTTAATTACAACTCACTTTGTCCATCCGATTCGAACTTTGTTCTTTGATATGAAGTTCCACCAGAAGTGTGTTTTCATACAAAAACTGTTAATTACAACTAACTTTGTCCATCCGATTCGAACTTTGTTCTTTGATTTGAAGTTCCACCAGAAGTGTGTTTTCATAAAAAAAACTGTTAATTACAACTAACTTTGTCCATCCGAAACGAACTTTGTTCTTTGATATGAAGTTCCACCAGAAGTGTGTTTTCATACAAAAACTGTTAATTACAACTAACTTTGTCCATCCGATTCGAACTTTGTTCTTTGATTTGAAGTTCCACTAGAAGTGTGTTTTCATACAAAAACTGTTAATTACAACTAACTTTGTCCATCCGATTCGAACTTTGTTCTTTGATTTGAAGTTCCACCAGAAGTGTGTTTTCATAAAAAAAACTGTTAATTACAACTAACTTTGTCCATCCGAAACGAACTTTGTTCTTTGATATGAAGTTCCACCAGAAGTGTGTTTTCATACAAAAACTGTTAATTACAACTAACTTTGTCCATCCGATTCGAACTTTGTTCTTTGATTTGAAGTTCCACTAGAAGTGTGTTTTCATAAAAAAAACTGTTAATTACAACTAACTTTGTCCATCCGAAACGAACTTTGTTCTTTGATATGAAGTTCCACCAGAAGTGTGTTTTCATACAAAAACTGTTAATTACAACTAACTTTGTCCATCCGATTCGAACTTTGTTCTTTGATTTGAAGTTCCACTAGAAGTGTGTTTTCATACAAAAACTGTTAATTACAACTAACTTTGTCCATCCGATTCGAACTTTGTTCTTTGATTTGAAGTTCCACCAGAAGTGTGTTTTCATAAAAAAAACTGTTAATTACAACTAACTTTGTCCATCCGAAACGAACTTTGTTCTTTGATATGAAGTTCCACCAGAAGTGTGTTTTCATACAAAAACTGTTAATTACAACTAACTTTGTCCATCCGATTCGAACTTTGTTCTTTGATTTGAAGTTCCACTAGAAGTGTGTTTTCATACAAAAACTGTTAATTACAACTAACTTTGTCCATCCGATTCGAACTTTGTTCTTTGATTTGAAGTTCCACTAGAAGTGTGTTTTCATACAAAAACTGTTAATTACAACTAACTTTGTCCATCCGAAACGAACTTTGTTCTTTGATATGAAGTTCCACCAGAAGTGTGTTTTCATACAAAAACTGTTAATTACAACTAACTTTGTCCATCCGATTCGAACTTTGTTCTTTGATTTGAAGTTCCACTAGAAGTGTGTTTTCATAAAAAAAACTGTTAATTACAACTAACTTTGTCCATCCGAAACGAACTTTGTTCTTTGATATGAAGTTCCACCAGAAGTGTGTTTTCATACAAAAACTGTTAATTACAACTAACTTTGTCCATCCGATTCGAACTTTGTTCTTTGATTTGAAGTTCCACTAGAAGTGTGTTTTCATACAAAAACTGTTAATTACAAATAACTTTGTCCATCCGAAACGAACTTTGTTCTTTGATATGAAGTTCCACCAGAAGTGTGTTTTCATACAAAAACTGTTAATTACAACTAACTTTGTCCATCCGATTCGAACTTTGTTCTTTGATTTGAAGTTCCACCAGAAGTGTGTTTTCATACAAAAACTGTTAATTACAACTAACTTTGTCCATCCGATTCGAACTTTGTTCTTTGATATGAAGTTCCACCAGAAGTGTGTTTTCATACAAAAACTGTTAATTACAACTAACTTTGTCCATCCGATTCGAACTTTGTTCTTTGATTTGAAGTTCCACTAGAAGTGTGTTTTCATACAAAAACTGTTAATTACAACTAACTTTGTCAATCCGATTCGAACTTTGTTCTTTGATTTGAAGTTCCACCAGAAGTGTGTTTTCATACAAAAACTGTTAATTACAACTAACTTTGTCCATCCGATTCGAACTTTGTTCTTTGATATGAAGTTCCACCAGAAGTGTGTTTTCATACAAAAACTGTTAATTACAACTAACTTTGTCCATCCGATTCGAACTTTGTTCTTTGATTTGAAGTTCCACTAGAAGTGTGTTTTCATACAAAAACTGTTAATTACAACTAACTTTGTCCATCCGATTCGAACTTTGTTCTTTGATTTGAAGTTCCACTAGAAGTGTGTTTTCATACAAAAACTGTTAATTACAACTAACTTTGTCCATCCGAAACGAACTTTGTTCTTTGATATGAAGTTCCACCAGAAGTGTGTTTTCATACAAAAACTGTTAATTACAACTAACTTTGTCCATCCGATTCGAACTTTGTTCTTTGATTTGAAGTTCCACTAGAAGTGTGTTTTCATAAAAAAAACTGTTAATTACAACTAACTTTGTCCATCCGAAACGAACTTTGTTCTTTGATATGAAGTTCCACCAGAAGTGTGTTTTCATACAAAAACTGTTAATTACAACTAACTTTGTCCATCCGATTCGAACTTTGTTCTTTGATTTGAAGTTCCACTAGAAGTGTGTTTTCATACAAAAACTGTTAATTACAACTAACTTTGTCCATCCGATTCGAACTTTGTTCTTTGATTTGAAGTTCCACCAGAAGTGTGTTTTCATAAAAAAACTGTTAATTACAACTAACTTTGTCCATCCGAAACGAACTTTGTTCTTTGATTTGAAGTTCCACCAGAAGTGTGTTTTCATACAAAAACTGTTAATTACAACTAACTTTGTCCATCCGATTCGAACTTTGTTCTTTGATTTGAAGTTCCACTAGAAGTGTGTTTTCATACAAAAACTGTTAATTACAACTAACTTTGTCCATCCGATTCGAACTTTGTTCTTTGATTTGAAGTTCCACCAGAAGTGTGTTTTCATAAAAAAACTGTTAATTACAACTAACTTTGTCAATCCGATTCGAACTTTGTTCTTTGATTTGAAGTTCCACCAGAAGTGTGTTTTCATACAAAAACTGTTAATTAGAACTAACTTTGTCCATCCGATTCGAACTTTGTTCTTTGATATGAAGTTCCACCAGAAGTGTGTTTTCATACAAAAACTGTTAATTACAACTAACTTTGTCCATCCGATTCGAACTTTGTTCTTTGATATGAAGTTCCACCAGAAGTGTGTTTTCATACAAAAACTGTTAATTACAACTAACTTTGTCCATCCGATTCGAACTTTGTTCTTTGATATGAAGTTCCACCAGAAGTGTGTTTTCATACAAAAACTGTTAATTACAACTAACTTTGTCCATCCGATTCTAACTTTGTTCTTTGATACGAAGTTCCACCAGAAGTGTGTTTTCATACAAAAACTGTTAATTACAACTAACTTTGTCCATCCGATTCGAACTTTGTTCTTTGATTTGAAGTTCCACCAGAAGTGTGTTTTCATAAAAAAAACTGTTAATTACAACTAACTTTGTCCATCCGAAACGAACTTTGTTCTTTGATATGAAGTTCCACCAGAAGTGTGTTTTCATACAAAAACTGTTAATTACAACTAACTTTGTCAATCCGATTCGAACTTTGTTCTTTGATTTGAAGTTCCACCAGAAGTGTGTTTTCATACAAAAACTGTTAATTAGAACTAACTTTGTCCATCCGATTCGAACTTTGTTCTTTGATATGAAGTTCCACTAGAAGTGTGTTTTCATACAAAAACTGTTAATTACAACTAACTTTGTCCATCCGATTCGAATTTTGTTCTTTGATTTGAAGTTCCACCAGAAGTGTGTTTTCATAAAAAAACTGTTAATTACAACTAACTTTGTCCATCCGAAACGAACTTTGTTCTTTGATATGAAGTTCCACCAGAAGTGTGTTTTCATACAAAAACTGTTAATTACAACTAACTTTGTCAATCCGATTCGAACTTTGTTCTTTGATTTGAAGTTCCACCAGAAGTGTGTTTTCATACAAAAACTGTTAATTAGAACTAACTTTGTCCATCCGATTCGAACTTTGTTCTTTGATATGAAGTTCCACCAGAAGTGTGTTTTCATACAAAAACTGTTAATTACAACTAACTTTGTCCATCCGATTCGAACTTTGTTCTTTGATATGAAGTTCCACCAGAAGTGTGTTTTCATACAAAAACTGTTAATTACAACTAACTTTGTCCATCCGATTCTAACTTTGTTCTTTGATACGAAGTTCCACCAGAAGTGTGTTTTCATACAAAAACTGTTAATTACAACTAACTTTGTCCATCCGATTCGAACTTTGTTCTTTGATTTGAAGTTCCACCAGAAGTGTGTTTTCATAAAAAAAACTGTTAATTACAACTAACTTTGTCCATCCGAAACGAACTTTGTTCTTTGATATGAAGTTCCACCAGAAGTGTGTTTTCATACAAAAACTGTTAATTACAACTAACTTTGTCAATCCGATTCGAACTTTGTTCTTTGATTTGAAGTTCCACCAGAAGTGTGTTTTCATACAAAAACTGTTAATTAGAACTAACTTTGTCCATCCGATTCGAACTTTGTTCTTTGATATGAAGTTCCACCAGAAGTGTGTTTTCATACAAAAACTGTTAATTACAACTAACTTTGTCCATCCGATTCGAACTTTGTTCTTTGATATGAAGTTCCACCAGAAGTGTGTTTTCATACAAAAACTGTTAATTACAACTAACTTTGTCCATCCGATTCTAACTTTGTTCTTTGATACGAAGTTCCACCAGAAGTGTGTTTTCATACAAAAACTGTTAATTACAACTAACTTTGTCCATCCGATTCGAACTTTGTTCTTTGATTTGAAGTTCCACCAGAAGTGTGTTTTCATAAAAAAAACTGTTAATTACAACTAACTTTGTCCATCCGAAACGAACTTTGTTCTTTGATATGAAGTTCCACCAGAAGTGTGTTTTCATACAAAAACTGTTAATTACAACTAACTTTGTCAATCCGATTCGAACTTTGTTCTTTGATTTGAAGTTCCACCAGAAGTGTGTTTTCATACAAAAACTGTTAATTACAACTAACTTTGTCCATCCGATTCTAACTTTGTTCTTTGATACGAAGTTCCACCAGAAGTGTGTTTTCATACAAAAACTGTTAATTACAACTAACTTTGTCCATCCGATTCGAACTTTGTTCTTTGATTTGAAGTTCCACCAGAAGTGTGTTTTCATAAAAAAAACTGTTAATTACAACTAACTTTGTCCATCCGATTCTAACTTTGTTCTTTGATACGAAGTTCCACCAGAAGTGTGTTTTCATACAAAAACTGTTAATTACAACTAACTTTGTCCATCCGATTCGAACTTTGTTCTTTGATTTGAAGTTCCACCAGAAGTGTGTTTTCATAAAAAAAACTGTTAATTACAACTAACTTTGTCCATCCGAAACGAACTTTGTTCTTTGATTTGAAGTTCCACTAGAAGTGTGTTTTCATACAAAAACTGTTAATTACAACTAACTTTGTCAATCCGATTCGAACTTTGTTCTTTGATTTGAAGTTCCACCAGAAGTGTGTTTTCATACAAAAACTGTTAATTAGAACTAACTTTGTCCATCCGATTCGAACTTTGTTCTTTGATATGAAGTTCCACCAGAAGTGTGTTTTCATACAAAAACTGTTAATTACAACTAACTTTGTCCATCCGATTCGAACTTTGTTCTTTGATATGAAGTTCCACCAGAAGTGTGTTTTCATACAAAAACTGTTAATTACAACTAACTTTGTCCATCCGATTCTAACTTTGTTCTTTGATACGAAGTTCCACCAGAAGTGTGTTTTCATACAAAAACTGTTAATTACAACTAACTTTGTCCATCCGATTCGAACTTTGTTCTTTGATTTGCAGTTCCTCCAGAAGTGTGTTTTCATACAAAAACTGTTAATTACAACTCACTTTGTCCATCCGATTCGAACTTTGTTCTTTGATTTGAAGTTCCACCAGAAGTGTGTTTTCATACAAAAACTGTTAATTACAACTAACTTTGTCCATCCGATTCGAACTTTGTTCGTTGATATGAAGATCCACCAGAAGTGTGTTTTCATACAAAAACTGTTAATTACAACTCACTTTGTCCATCCGATTCGAACTTTGTTCTTTGATTTGAAGTTCCACCAGAAGTTTGTTTTCATACAAAAACTGTTAATTACAACTAACTTTGTCAATCCGATTCGAACTTTGTTCTTTGATACGAAGTTCCACCAGAAGTGTGTTTTCATACAAAAACTGTTAATTAGAACTAACTTTGTCCATCCGATTCGAACTTTGTTCTTTGATATGAAGTTCCACCAGAAGTGTGTTTTCATACAAAAACTGTTAATTAGAACTAACTTTGTCCATCCGATTCGAACTTTGTTCTTTGATATGAAGTTCCACTAGAAGTGTGTTTTCATACAAAAACTGTTAATTACAACTAACTTTGTCCATCCGATTCGAACTTTGTTCTTTGATACGAAGTTCCACCAGAAGTGTGTTTTCATACAAAAACTGTTAATTAGAACTAACTTTGTCCATCCGATTCGAACTTTGTTCTTTGATATGAAGTTCCACCAGAAGTGTGTTTTCATACAAAAACTGTTAATTAGAACTAACTTTGTCCATCCGATTCGAACTTTGTTCTTTGATATGAAGTTCCACTAGAAGTGTGTTTTCATACAAAAACTGTTAATTAGAACTAACTTTGTCCATTCGATTCGAACTTTGTTCGTTGATATGAAGTTGCACCAGAAGTGTGTTTTCATACAAAAACTGTTAATTACAACTCACTTTGTCCATCCGATTCGAACTTTGTTCTTTGATATGAAGTTCCACTAGAAGTGTGTTTTCATACAAAAACTGTTAATTACAACTAACTTTGTCAATCCGATTCGAACTTTGTTCTTTGATATGAAGTTCCACCAGAAGTGTGTTTTCATACAAAAACTGTTAATTACAACTAACTTTGTTAATCCGATTCGAACTTTGTTCTTTGATATGAAGTTCCACCAGAAGTGTGTTTTCATACAAAAACTGTTAATTAGAACTAACTTTGTCCATTCGACTCGAACTTTGTTCGTTGATATGAAGTTGCACCAGAAGTGTGTTTTCATACAAAAACTGTTAATTACAACTAACTTTGTTCATCCGATTCGAACTTTGTTCTTTGATACGAAGTTCCACCAGAAGTGTGTTTTCATACAAAAACTGTTAATTAGAACTAACTTTGTCCATCCGATTCGAACTTTGTTCTTTGATATGAAGTTCCACCAGAAGTGTGTTTTCATACAAAAACTGTTAATTAGAACTAACTTTGTCCATCCGATTCGAACTTTGTTCTTTGATATGAAGTTCCACTAGAAGTGTGTTTTCATACAAAAACTGTTAATTACAACTAACTTTGTCCATCCGATTCGAACTTTGTTCTTTGATACGAAGTTCCACCAGAAGTGTGTTTTCATACAAAAACTGTTAATTACAACTAACTTTGTTAATCCGATTCGAACTTTGTTCTTTGATATGAAGTTCCACCAGAAGTGTGTTTTCATACAAAAACTGTTAATTAGAACTAACTTTGTCCATCCGATTCGAACTTTGTTCTTTGATATGAAGTTCCACTAGAAGTGTGTTTTCATACAAAAACTGTTAATTAGAACTAACTTTGTCCATTCGATTCGAACTTTGTTCGTTGATATGAAGTTGCACCAGAAGTGTGTTTTCATACAAAAACTGTTAATTACAACTCACTTTGTCCATCCGATTCGAACTTTGTTCTTTGATATGAAGTTCCACCAGAAGTGTGTTTTCATACAAAAACTGTTAATTAGAACTAACTTTGTCCATCCGATTCGAACTTTGTTCTTTGATATGAAGTTCCACTAGAAGTGTGTTTTCATACAAAAACTGTTAATTACAACTAACTTTGTTCATCCGATTCGAACTTTGTTCTTTGATACGAAGTTCCACCAGAAGTGTGTTTTCATACAAAAACTGTTAATTAGAACTAACTTTGTCCATCCGATTCGAACTTTGTTCTTTGATATGAAGTTCCACCAGAAGTGTGTTTTCATACAAAAACTGTTAATTAGAACTAACTTTGTCCATCCGATTCGAACTTTGTTCTTTGATATGAAGTTCCACTAGAAGTGTGTTTTCATACAAAAACTGTTAATTACAACTAACTTTGTCAATCCGATTCGAACTTTGTTCTTTGATATGAAGTTCCACCAGAAGTGTGTTTTCATACAAAAACTGTTAATTACAACTAACTTTGTTAATCCGATTCGAACTTTGTTCTTTGATATGAAGTTCCACCAGAAGTGTGTTTTCATACAAAAACTGTTAATTAGAACTAACTTTGTCCATTCGACTCGAACTTTGTTCGTTGATATGAAGTTGCACCAGAAGTGTGTTTTCATACAAAAACTGTTAATTACAACTCACTTTGTCCATCCGATTCGAACTTTGTTCTTTGATTTGAAGTTCCACCAGAAGTGTGTTTTCATACAAAAACTGTTAATTACAACTAACTTTGTCCATCCGATTCGAACTTTGTTCTTTGATATGAAGTTCCACCAGAAGTGTGTTTTCATACAAAAACTGTTAATTAGAACTAACTTTGTCCATCCGATTCGAACTTTGTTCTTTGATATGAAGTTCCACCAGAAGTGTGTTTTCATACAAAAACTGTTAATTACAACTAACTTTGTCCATTCGATTCGAACTTTGTTCGTTGATATGAAGTTGCACCAGAAGTGTGTTTTCATACAAAAACTGTTAATTACAACTAACTTTGTCCATCCGATTCGAACTTTGTTCTTTGATATGAAGTTCCACTAGAAGTGTGTTTTCATACAAAAACTGTTAATTACAACTAACTTTGTCCATCCGATTCGAACTTTGTTCTTTGATATGAAGTTCCACCAGAAGTGTGTTTTCATACAAAAACTGTTAATTACAACTAACTTTGTCAATCCGATTCGAACTTTGTTCTTTGATATGAAGTTCCACCAGAAGTGTGTTTTCATACAAAAACTGTTAATTACAACTAACTTTGTCCATTCGATTCGAACTTTGTTCGTTGATATGAAGTTGCACCAGAAGTGTGTTTTCATACAAAAACTGTTAATTACAACTAACTTTGTCCATCCGATTCGAACTTTGTTCTTTGATATGAAGTTCCACCAGAAGTGTGTTTTCATACAAAAACTGTTAATTAGAACTAACTTTGTCCATCCGATTCGAACTTTGTTCTTTGATATGAAGTTCCACCAGAAGTGTGTTTTCATACAAAAACTGTTAATTAGAACTAACTTTGTCCATCCGATTCGAACTTTGTTCTTTGATATGAAGTTCCACTAGAAGTGTGTTTTCATACAAAAACTGTTAATTACAACTAACTTTGTCAATCCGATTCGAACTTTGTTCTTTGATATGAAGTTCCACCAGAAGTGTGTTTTCATACAAAAACTGTTAATTACAACTAACTTTGTTAATCCGATTCGAACTTTGTTCTTTGATATGAAGTTCCACCAGAAGTGTGTTTTCATACAAAAACTGTTAATTAGAACTAACTTTGTCCATTCGACTCGAACTTTGTTCGTTGATATGAAGTTGCACCAGAAGTGTGTTTTCATACAAAAACTGTTAATTAGAACTAACTTTGTCCATCCGATTCGAACTTTGTTCTTTGATATGAAGTTCCACTAGAAGTGTGTTTTCATACAAAAACTGTTAATTACAACTAACTTTGTCCATCCGATTCGAACTTTGTTCTTTGATACGAAGTTCCACCAGAAGTGTGTTTTCATACAAAAACTGTTAATTACAACTAACTTTGTTAATCCGATTCGAACTTTGTTCTTTGATATGAAGTTCCACCAGAAGTGTGTTTTCATACAAAAACTGTTAATTAGAACTAACTTTGTCCATCCGATTCGAACTTTGTTCTTTGATATGAAGTTCCACTAGAAGTGTGTTTTCATACAAAAACTGTTAATTAGAACTAACTTTGTCCATTCGATTCGAACTTTGTTCGTTGATATGAAGTTCCACCAGAAGTGTGTTTTCATACAAAAACTGTTAATTACAACTCACTTTGTCCATCCGATTCGAACTTTGTTCTTTGATATGAAGTTCCACCAGAAGTGTGTTTTCATACAAAAACTGTTAATTAGAACTAACTTTGTCCATCCGATTCGAACTTTGTTCTTTGATATGAAGTTCCACTAGAAGTGTGTTTTCATACAAAAACTGTTAATTACAACTAACTTTGTCAATCCGATTCGAACTTTGTTCTTTGATATGAAGTTCCACCAGAAGTGTGTTTTCATACAAAAACTGTTAATTACAACTAACTTTGTTCATCCGATTCGAACTTTGTTCTTTGATATGAAGTTCCACCAGAAGTGTGTTTTCATACAAAAACTGTTAATTAGAACTAACTTTGTCCATTCGATTCGAACTTTGTTCGTTGATATGAAGTTCCACCAGAAGTGTGTTTTCATACAAAAACTGTTAATTAGAACTAACTTTGTCCATCCGATTCGAACTTTGTTCTTTGATATGAAGTTCCACTAGAAGTGTGTTTTCATACAAAAACTGTTAATTACAACTAACTTTGTCAATCCGATTCGAACTTTGTTCTTTGATATGAAGTTCCACCAGAAGTGTGTTTTCATACAAAAACTGTTAATTACAACTAACTTTGTCAATCCGATTCGAACTTTGTTCTTTGATATGAAGTTCCACCAGAAGTGTGTTTTCATACAAAAACTGTTAATTACAACTAACTTTGTTCATCCGATTCGAACTTTGCTCTTTGATATGAAGTTCCACCAGAAGTGTGTTTTCATACAAAAACTGTTAATTAGAACTAACTTTGTCCATTCGATTCGAACTTTGTTCGTTGATATGAAGTTGCACCAGAAGTGTGTTTTCATACAAAAACTGTTAATTACAACTCACTTTGTCCATCCGATTCGAACTTTGTTCTTTGATATGAAGTTCCACCAGAAGTGTGTTTTCATACAAAAACTGTTAATTAGAACTAACTTTGTCCATCCGATTCGAACTTTGTTCTTTGATTTGAAGTTCCACTAGAAGTGTGTTTTCATACAAAAACTGTTAATTACAACTAACTTTGTCCATCCGATTCGAACTTTGTTCTTTGATATGAAGTTCCACCAGAAGTGTGTTTTCATACAAAAACTGTTAATTACAACTAACTTTGTCCATCCGATTCGAACTTTGTTCTTTGATACGAAGTTCCACCAGAAGTGTGTTTTCATACAAAAACTGTTAATTAGAACTTACTTTGTCCATTCGATTCGAACTTTGTTCGTTGATATGAAGTTGCACCAGAAGTGTGTTTTCATACAAAAACTGTTAATTACAACTCACTTTGTCCATCCGATTCGAACTTTGTTCTTTGATATGAAGTTCCACCAGAAGTGTGTTTTCATACAAAAACTGTTAATTAGAACTAACTTTGTCCATCCGATTCGAACTTTGTTCTTTGATTTGAAGTTCCACCAGAAGTGTGTTTTCATACAAAAACTGTTAATTAGAACTAACTTTGTCCATCCGATTCGAACTTTGTTCTTTGATATGAAGTTCCACCAGAAGTGTGTTTTCATACAAAAACTGTTAATTACAACTAACTTTGTCCATGCGATTCGAACTTTGTTCTTTGATATGAAGTTCCACCAGAAGTGTGTTTTCATACAAAAACTGTTAATTACAACTAACTTTGTTCATCCGATTCGAACTTTGTTCTTTGATACGAAGTTCCACTAGAAGTGTGTTTTCATACAAAAACTGTTAATTACAACTAACTTTGTCCATCCGATTCGAACTTTGTTCTTTGATTTGAAGTTCCACCAGAAGTTTGTTTTCATACAAAAACTGTTAATTACAACTAACTTTGTCCATCCGATTCGAACTTTGTTCTTTGATTTGAAGTTCCACCAGAAGTGTGTTTTCATACAAAAACTGTTAATTACAACTAACTTTGTCCATCCGATTCGAACTTTGTTCGTTGATATGGAGATCCACCAGAAGTGTGTTTTCATACAAAAACTGTTAATTACAACTCACTTTGTCCATCCGATTCGAACTTTGTTCTTTGATTTGAAGTTCCACCAGAAGTTTGTTTTCATACAAAAACTGTTAATTACAACTAACTTTGTCAATCCGATTCGAACTTTGTTCTTTGATTTGAAGTTCCACCAGAAGTGTGTTTTCATACAAAAACTGTTAATTACAACTAACTTCGTCCATCCGATTCGAACTTTGTTCTTTGATTTGAAGTTCCACCAGAAGTGTGTTTTCATACAAAAACTGTTAATTAGAACTAACTTTGTCCATCCGATTCGAACTTTGTTCTTTGATATGAAGTTCCACCAGAAGTGTGTTTTCATACAAAAACTGTTAATTACAACTAACTTTGTCAATCCGATTCGAACTTTGTTCTTTGATATGAAGTTCCACCAGAAGTGTGTTTTCATACAAAAACTGTTAATTACAACTAACTTTGTTCATCCGATTCGAACTTTGCTCTTTGATATGAAGTTCCACCAGAAGTGTGTTTTCATACAAAAACTGTTAATTAGAACTAACTTTGTCCATTCGATTCGAACTTTGTTCGTTGATATGAAGTTGCACCAGAAGTGTGTTTTCATACAAAAACTGTTAATTACAACTCACTTTGTCCATCCGATTCGAACTTTGTTCTTTGATATGAAGTTCCACCAGAAGTGTGTTTTCATACAAAAACTGTTAATTAGAACTAACTTTGTCCATCCGATTCGAACTTTGTTCTTTGATTTGAAGTTCCACTAGAAGTGTGTTTTCATACAAAAACTGTTAATTACAACTAACTTTGTCCATCCGATTCGAACTTTGTTCTTTGATATGAAGTTCCACCAGAAGTGTGTTTTCATACAAAAACTGTTAATTACAACTAACTTTGTCAATCCGATTCGAACTTTGTTCTTTGATATGAAGTTCCACCAGAAGTGTGTTTTCATACAAAAACTGTTAATTAGAACTTACTTTGTCCATTCGATTCGAACTTTGTTCGTTGATATGAAGTTGCACCAGAAGTGTGTTTTCATACAAAAACTGTTAATTACAACTCACTTTGTCCATCCGATTCGAACTTTGTTCTTTGATATGAAGTTCCACCAGAAGTGTGTTTTCATACAAAAACTGTTAATTAGAACTAACTTTGTCCATCCGATTCGAACTTTGTTCTTTGATTTGAAGTTCCACCAGAAGTGTGTTTTCATACAAAAACTGTTAATTAGAACTAACTTTGTCCATCCGATTCGAACTTTGTTCTTTGATATGAAGTTCCACCAGAAGTGTGTTTTCATACAAAAACTGTTAATTACAACTAACTTTGTCCATGCGATTCGAACTTTGTTCTTTGATATGAAGTTCCACCAGAAGTGTGTTTTCATACAAAAACTGTTAATTACAACTAACTTTGTTCATCCGATTCGAACTTTGTTCTTTGATACGAAGTTCCACCAGAAGTTTGTTTTCATACAAAAACTGTTAATTACAACTAACTTTGTCAATCCGATTCGAACTTTGTTCTTTGATTTGAAGTTCCACCAGAAGTGTGTTTTCATACAAAAACTGTTAATTACAACTAACTTCGTCCATCCGATTCGAACTTTGTTCTTTGATTTGAAGTTCCACCAGAAGTGTGTTTTCATACAAAAACTGTTAATTAGAACTAACTTTGTCCATCCGATTCGAACTTTGTTCTTTGATATGAAGTTCCACCAGAAGTGTGTTTTCATACAAAAACTGTTAATTACAACTAACTTTGTCAATCCGATTCGAACTTTGTTCTTTGATATGAAGTTCCACCAGAAGTGTGTTTTCATACAAAAACTGTTAATTACAACTAACTTTGTTCATCCGATTCGAACTTTGCTCTTTGATATGAAGTTCCACCAGAAGTGTGTTTTCATACAAAAACTGTTAATTAGAACTAACTTTGTCCATTCGATTCGAACTTTGTTCGTTGATATGAAGTTGCACCAGAAGTGTGTTTTCATACAAAAACTGTTAATTACAACTCACTTTGTCCATCCGATTCGAACTTTGTTCTTTGATATGAAGTTCCACCAGAAGTGTGTTTTCATACAAAAACTGTTAATTAGAACTAACTTTGTCCATCCGATTCGAACTTTGTTCTTTGATTTGAAGTTCCACTAGAAGTGTGTTTTCATACAAAAACTGTTAATTACAACTAACTTTGTCCATCCGATTCGAACTTTGTTCTTTGATATGAAGTTCCACCAGAAGTGTGTTTTCATACAAAAACTGTTAATTACAACTAACTTTGTCAATCCGATTCGAACTTTGTTCTTTGATATGAAGTTCCACCAGAAGTGTGTTTTCATACAAAAACTGTTAATTAGAACTTACTTTGTCCATTCGATTCGAACTTTGTTCGTTGATATGAAGTTGCACCAGAAGTGTGTTTTCATACAAAAACTGTTAATTACAACTCACTTTGTCCATCCGATTCGAACTTTGTTCTTTGATATGAAGTTCCACCAGAAGTGTGTTTTCATACAAAAACTGTTAATTAGAACTAACTTTGTCCATCCGATTCGAACTTTGTTCTTTGATTTGAAGTTCCACCAGAAGTGTGTTTTCATACAAAAACTGTTAATTAGAACTAACTTTGTCCATCCGATTCGAACTTTGTTCTTTGATATGAAGTTCCACCAGAAGTGTGTTTTCATACAAAAACTGTTAATTACAACTAACTTTGTCCATGCGATTCGAACTTTGTTCTTTGATATGAAGTTCCACCAGAAGTGTGTTTTCATACAAAAACTGTTAATTACAACTAACTTTGTTCATCCGATTCGAACTTTGTTCTTTGATACGAAGTTCCACTAGAAGTGTGTTTTCATACAAAAACTGTTAATTACAACTAACTTTGTCCATCCGATTCGAACTTTGTTCTTTGATTTGAAGTTCCACCAGAAGTTTGTTTTCATACAAAAACTGTTAATTACAACTAACTTTGTCCATCCGATTCGAACTTTGTTCTTTGATTTGAAGTTCCACCAGAAGTGTGTTTTCATACAAAAACTGTTAATTACAACTAACTTTGTCCATCCGATTCGAACTTTGTTCGTTGATATGGAGATCCACCAGAAGTGTGTTTTCATACAAAAACTGTTAATTACAACTCACTTTGTCCATCCGATTCGAACTTTGTTCTTTGATTTGAAGTTCCACCAGAAGTTTGTTTTCATACAAAAACTGTTAATTACAACTAACTTTGTCAATCCGATTCGAACTTTGTTCTTTGATTTGAAGTTCCACCAGAAGTGTGTTTTCATACAAAAACTGTTAATTACAACTAACTTCGTCCATCCGATTCGAACTTTGTTCTTTGATTTGAAGTTCCACCAGAAGTGTGTTTTCATACAAAAACTGTTAATTACAACTAACTTTGTCCATCCGATTCGAACTTTGTTCGTTGATATGAAGATCCACCAGAAGTGTGTTTTCATACAAAAACTGTTAATTACAACTAACTTTTCCATCCGATTCGAACTTTGTTCTTTGATTTGAAGTTCCACCAGAAGTGTGTTTTCATACAAAAACTGTTAATTACAACTAACTTTGTCCATCCGATTCGAGCTTTGTTCTTTGATATGAAGTTCCACCAGAAGTGTGTTTTCATACAAAAACTGTTAATTACAACTAACTTTGTCCATCCGATTCGAACTTTGTTCTTTGATATGAAGTTCCACCAGAAGTGTATTTTCATACAAAAACTGTTAATTACAACTAACTTTGTCCATCCAAAACGAACTTTGTTCGTTGATATGAAGTTCCACCAGAAGTGTGTTTCCATACAAAAACTGTTAATTACAACTAACTTTGTCCATCCGATTCGAGCTTTGTTCTTTGATTTGAAGTTCCACCAGAAGTGTGTTTTCATACAAAAACTGTTAATTACAACTAACTTTGTCCATCCGATTCGAGCTTTGTTCTTTGATTTGAAGTTCCACCAGAAGTGTGTTTTCATACAAAAACTGTTAATTACAACTAACTTTGTCCATCCGATTCGAACTTTGTTCGTTGATTTGAAGTTCCACCAGAAGTGTATTTTCATACAAAAACTGTTAATTACAACTAACTTTGTCCATCCAAAACGAACTTTGTTCGTTGATATGAAGTTCCACCAGAAGTGTGTTTCCATACAAAAACTGTTAATTACAACTAACTTTGTCCATCCGATTCGAGCTTTGTTCTTTGATTTGAAGTTCCACCAGAAGTGTGTTTTCATACAAAAACTGTTAATTACAACTAACTTTGTCCATCCGATTCGAGCTTTGTTCTTTGATATGAAGTTCCACCAGAAGTGTGTTTTCATACAAAAACTGTTAATTACAACTAACTTTGTCCATCCGATTCGAACTTTGTTCTTTGATATGAAGTTCCACCAGAAGTGTATTTTCATACAAAAACTGTTAATTACAACTAACTTTGTCCATCCAAAACGAACTTTGTTCGTTGATATGAAGTTCCACCAGAAGTGTGTTTCCATACAAAAACTGTTAATTACAACTAACTTTGTCCATCCGATTCGAGCTTTGTTCTTTGATTTGAAGTTCCACCAGAAGTGTGTTTTCATACAAAAACTGTTAATTACAACTCACTTTGTCCATCCGATTCGAACTTTGTTCTTTGATTTGAAGTTCCACCAGAAGTGTGTTTTCATACAAAAACTGTTAATTACAACTAACTTTGTCCATCCGATTCGAACTTTGTTCGTTGATATGAAGTTCCACCAGAAGTGTGTTTTCATACAAAAACTGTTAATTACAACTCACTTTGTCCATCCGATTCGAACTTTGTTCTTTGATTTGAAGTTCCACCAGAAGTTTGTTTTCATACAAAAACTGTTAATTACAACTAACTTTGTCCATCCGATTCGAACTTTGTTCTTTGATTTGAAGTTCCACCAGAAGTGTGTTTTCATACAAAAACTGTTAATTACAACTAACTTTGTCCATCCGATTCGAACTTTGTTCGTTGATATGAAGTTCCACCAGAAGTGTGTTTTCATACAAAAACTGTTAATTACAACTAACTTTGTCCATCCGATTCGAACTTTGTTCTTTGATTTGAAGTTCCACCAGAAGTGTGTTTTCATACAAAAACTGTTAATTACAACTAACTTTGTCCATCCGATTCGAACTTTGTTCGTTGATATGAAGATCCACCAGAAGTGTGTTTTCATACAAAAACTGTTAATTACAACTAACTTTGTCCATCCGATTCGAACTTTGTTCGTTGATATGAAGTTCCACCAGAAGTGTGTTTTCATACAAAAACTGTTAATTACAACTAACTTTGTCCATTAAAAACGAACTTTGTTCGTTGATATGAAGTTCCACCAGAAGTGTGTTTTCATACAAAAACTGTTAATTACAACTAACTTTGTCCATCCGATTCGAACTTTGTTCTTTGATTTGAAGTTCCACCAGAAGTGTGTTTTCATACAAAAACTGTTAATTACAACTAACTTTGTCCATCCGATTCGAGCTTTGTTCTTTGATTTGAAGTTCCACCAGAAGTGTGTTTTCATACAAAAACTGTTAATTACAACTAACTTTGTCCATCCGATTCGAACTTTGTTCTTTGATACGAAGTTCCACCAGAAGTGTGTTTTCATACAAAAACTGTTAATTACAACTAACTTTGTCCATCCGAAACGAACTTTGTTCTTTGATATGAAGTTCCACCAGAAGTGTGTTTTCATACAGAAACTGTTAATTACAACTAACTTTGTCCATCCGATTCGAGCTTTGTTCTTTGATTTGAAGTTCCACCAGAAGTGTGTTTTCATACAAAAACTGTTAATTACAACTCACTTTGTCCATCCGATTCGAACTTTGTTCTTTGATTTGAAGTTCCACCAGAAGTTTGTTTTCATACAAAAACTGTTAATTACAACTAACTTTGTCCATCCGATTCGAACTTTGTTCGTTGATATGAAGTTCCACCAGAAGTGTGTTTTCATACAAAAACTGTTAATTACAACTAACTTTGTCCATCCGATTCGAACTTTGTTCTTTGATTTGAAGTTCCACCAGAAGTGTGTTTTCATACAAAAACTGTTAATTACAACTAACTTTGTCCATCCGATTCGAACTTTGTTCGTTGATATGAAGATCCACCAGAAGTGTGTTTTCATACAAAAACTGTTAATTACAACTAACTTTGTCCATCCGATTCGAACTTTGTTCGTTGATATGAAGTTCCACCAGAAGTGTGTTTTCATACAAAAACTGTTAATTACAACTAACTTTGTCCATTAAAAACGAACTTTGTTCGTTGATATGAAGTTCCACCAGAAGTGTGTTTTCATACAAAAACTGTTAATTACAACTAACTTTGTCCATCCGATTCGAACTTTGTTCTTTGATTTGAAGTTCCACCAGAAGTGTGTTTTCATACAAAAACTGTTAATTACAACTAACTTTGTCCATCCGATTCGAGCTTTGTTCTTTGATTTGAAGTTCCACCAGAAGTGTGTTTTCATACAAAAACTGTTAATTACAACTAACTTTGTCCATCCGATTCGAACTTTGTTCGTTGATTTGAAGTTCCACCAGAAGTTTGTTTTCATACAAAAACTGTTAATTACAACTCACTTTGTCCATCCGATTCGAACTTTGTTCTTTGATTTGAAGTTCCACCAGAAGTGTGTTTTCATACAAAAACTGTTAATTACAACTAACTTTGTCCATCCGATTCGAACTTTGTTCGTTGATATGAAGTTCCACCAGAAGTGTGTTTTCATACAAAAACTGTTAATTACAACTCACTTTGTCCATCCGATTCGAACTTTGTTCTTTGATTTGAAGTTCCACCAGAAGTTTGTTTTCATACAAAAACTGTTAATTACAACTAACTTTGTCCATCCGATTCGAACTTTGTTCGTTGATATGAAGTTCCACCAGAAGTGTGTTTTCATACAAAAACTGTTAATTACAACTAACTTTGTCCATCCGATTCGAACTTTGTTCTTTGATTTGAAGTTCCACCAGAAGTGTGTTTTCATACAAAAACTGTTAATTACAACTAACTTTGTCCATCCGATTCGAGCTTTGTTCGTTGATATGAAGTTCCACCAGAAGTGTGTTTCCATACAAAAACTGCTAATTACAACTAACTTTGTCCATCCGATTCGAGCTTTGTTCTTTGATTTGAAGTTCCACCAGAAGTGTGTTTTCATACAAAAACTGTTAATTACAACTAACTTTGTCCATCCGATTCGAGCTTTGTTCTTTGATTTGAAGTTCCACCAGAAGTGTGTTTTCATACAAAAACTGTTAATTACAACTAACTTTGTCCATCCGATTCGAACTTTGTTCGTTGATTTGAAGTTCCACCAGAAGTTTGTTTTCATACAAAAACTGTTAATTACAACTCACTTTGTCCATCCGATTCGAACTTTGTTCTTTGATTTGAAGTTCCACCAGAAGTGTGTTTTCATACAAAAACTGTTAATTACAACTAACTTTGTCCATCCGATTCGAGCTTTGTTCGTTGATATGAAGTTCCACCAGAAGTGTGTTTCCATACAAAAACTGTTAATTACAACTAACTTTGTCCATCCGATTCGAACTTTGTTCTTTGATTTGAAGTTCCACCAGAAGTGTGTTTTCATACAAAAACTGTTAATTACAACTAACTTTGTCCATCCGATTCGAGCTTTGTTCTTTGATTTGAAGTTCCACCAGAAGTGTGTTTTCATACAAAAACTGTTAATTACAACTAACTTTGTCCATCCGATTCGAACTTTGTTCGTTGATTTGAAGTTCCACCAGAAGTTTGTTTTCATACAAAAACTGTTAATTACAACTCACTTTGTCCATCCGATTCGAACTTTGTTCTTTGATTTGAAGTTCCACCAGAAGTGTGTTTTCATACAAAAACTGTTAATTACAACTAACTTTGTCCATCCGATTCGAGCTTTGTTCGTTGATATGAAGTTCCACCAGAAGTGTGTTTCCATACAAAAACTGTTAATTACAACTAACTTTGTCCATCCGATTCGAGCTTTGTTCTTTGATTTGAAGTTCCACCAGAAGTGTGTTTTCATACAAAAACTGTTAATTACAACTAACTTTGTCCATCCGATTCGAGCTTTGTTCTTTGATTTGAAGTTCCACCAGAAGTGTGTTTTCATACAAAAACTGTTAATTACAACTAACTTTGTCCATCCGATTCGAACTTTGTTCGTTGATTTGAAGTTCCACCAGAAGTGTGTTTTCATACCAAAACTGTTAATTACAACTAACTTTGTCCATCCGATTCGAACTTTGTTCGTTGATATGAAGTTCCACCAGAAGTGTGTTTTCATACAAAAACTGTTAATTACAACTTACTTTGTCCGTCCGATTCGAACTTTGTTCTTTAATATGAAATTGCACCAGAAGTGTGTTTTCATACAAAAACTGTTAATTACAACTAACTTTGTCCATCCGATTCGAACTTTGTTCGTTGATTTGAAGTTCCACCAGAAGTGTGTTTTCATACAAAAACTGTTAATTACAACTCACTTTGTCCATCCGATTCAAACTTTGTTCTTTGATTTGAAGTTCCACCAGAAGTGTGTTTTCATACAAAAACTGTTAATTACAACTCACTTTGTCCATCCGATTCGAACTTTGTTCTTTGATTTGAAGTTCCACCAGAAGTGAGTTTTCATACAAAAACTGTTAATTACAACTAACTTTGTCCATTAAAAACGAACTTTGTTCGTTGATATGAAGTTCCACCAGAAGTGTGTTTTCATACAAAAACTGTTAATTACAACTAACTTTGTCCATCCGATTCGAACTTTGTTCTTTGATTTGAAGTTCCACCAGAAGTGTGTTTTCATACAAAAACTGTTAATTACAACTAACTTTGTCCATCCGATTCGAACTTTGTTCGTTGATTTGAAGTTCCACCAGAAGTGTGTTTTCATACAAAAACTGTTAATTACAACTCACTTTGTCCATCCGATTCGAACTTTGTTCTTTGATTTGAAGTTCCACCAGAAGTGTGTTTTCATACAAAAACTGTTAATTACAACTAACTTTGTCCATCCGATTCGAACTTTGTTCGTTGATTTGAAGTTCCACCAGAAGTGTGTTTTCATACAAAAACTGTTAATTACAACTCACTTTGTCCATCCGATTCAAACTTTGTTCTTTGATTTGAAGTTCCACCAGAAGTGTGTTTTCATACAAAAACTGTTAATTACAACTCACTTTGTCCATCCGATTCGAACTTTGTTCTTTGATTTGAAGTTCCACCAGAAGTTTGTTTTCATACAAAAACTGTTAATTACAACTAACTTTGTCCATTAAAAACGAACTTTGTTCGTTGATATGAAGTTCCACCAGAAGTGTGTTTTCATACAAAAACTGTTAATTACAACTAACTTTGTCCATCCGATTCGAACTTTGTTCTTTGATTTGAAGTTCCACCAGAAGTGTGTTTTCATACAAAAACTGTTAATTACAACTAACTTTGTCCATCCGATTCGAACTTTGTTCTTTGATTTGAAGTTCCACCAGAAGTTTGTTTTCATACAAAAACTGTTAATTACAACTAACTTTGTCCATCCGATTCGAACTTTGTTCGTTGATATGAAGTTCCACCAGAAGTGTGTTTTCATACAAAAACTGTTAATTACAACTAACTTTGTCCATCCGATTCGAACTTTGTTCTTTGATTTGAAGTTCCACCAGAAGTGTGTTTTCATACAAAAACTGTTAATTACAACTAACTTTGTCCATTAAAAACGAACTTTGTTCGTTGATATGAAGTTCCACCAGAAGTGTGTTTTCATACAAAAACTGTTAATTACAACTCACTTTGTCCATCCGATTCAAACTTTGTTCTTTGATTTGAAGTTCCACCAGAAGTGTGTTTTCATACAAAAACTGTTAATTACAACTCACTTTGTCCATCCGATTCGAACTTTGTTCTTTGATTTGAAGTTCCACCAGAAGTTTGTTTTCATACAAAAACTGTTAATTACAACTAACTTTGTCCATTAAAAACGAACTTTGTTCGTTGATATGAAGTTCCACCAGAAGTGTGTTTTCATACAAAAACTGTTAATTACAACTAACTTTGTCCATCCGATTCGAACTTTGTTCTTTGATTTGAAGTTCCACCAGAAGTTTGTTTTCATACAAAAACTGTTAATTACAACTAACTTTGTCCATCCGATTCGAACTTTGTTCTTTGATTTGAAGTTCCACCAGAAGTTTGTTTTCATACAAAAACTGTTAATTACAACTAACTTTGTCCATCCGATTCGAACTTTGTTCGTTGATATGAAGTTCCACCAGAAGTGTGTTTTCATACAAAAACTGTTAATTACAACTAACTTTGTCCATCCGATTCGAACTTTGTTCGTTGATATGAAGTTCCACCAGAATTGTGTTTTCATACAAAAACTGTTAATTACAACTTACTTTGTCCGTCCGATTCGAACTTTGTTCTTTAATATGAAATTGCACCAGAAGTGTGTTTTCATACAAAAACTGTTAATTACAACTAACTTTGTCCATCCGATTCGAACTTTGTTCGTTGATTTGAAGTTCCACCAGAAGTGTGTTTTCATACAAAAACTGTTAATTACAACTCACTTTGTCCATCCGATTCAAACTTTGTTCTTTGATTTGAAGTTCCACCAGAAGTGTGTTTTCATACAAAAACTGTTAATTACAACTCACTTTGTCCATCCGATTCGAACTTTGTTCTTTGATTTGAAGTTCCACCAGAAGTTTGTTTTCATACAAAAACTGTTAATTACAACTAACTTTGTCCATTAAAAACGAACTTTGTTCGTTGATATGAAGTTCCACCAGAAGTGTGTTTTCATACAAAAACTGTTAATTACAACTAACTTTGTCCATCCGATTCGAACTTTGTTCTTTAATATGAAATTGCACCAGAAGTGTGTTTTCATACCAAAACTGTTAATTACAACTAACTTTGTCCATCCGATTCGAACTTTGTTCGTTGATTTGAAGTTCCACCAGAAGTGTGTTTTCATACAAAAACTGTTAATTACAACTCACTTTGTCCATCCGATTCGAACTTTGTTCTTTGATTTGAAGTTCCACCAGAAGTGTGTTTTCATACAAAAACTGTTAATTACAACTAACTTTGTCCATCCGATTCGAACTTTGTTCGTTGATTTGAAGTTCCACCAGAAGTGTGTTTTCATACAAAAACTGTTAATTACAACTCACTTTGTCCATCCGATTCAAACTTTGTTCTTTGATTTGAAGTTCCACCAGAAGTGTGTTTTCATACAAAAACTGTTAATTACAACTCACTTTGTCCATCCGATTCGAACTTTGTTCTTTGATTTGAAGTTCCACCAGAAGTTTGTTTTCATACAAAAACTGTTAATTACAACTAACTTTGTCCATTAAAAACGAACTTTGTTCGTTGATATGAAGTTCCACCAGAAGTGTGTTTTCATACAAAAACTGTTAATTACAACTAACTTTGTCCATCCGATTCGAACTTTGTTCTTTGATTTGAAGTTCCACCAGAAGTGTGTTTTCATACAAAAACTGTTAATTACAACTAACTTTGTCCATCCGATTCGAACTTTGTTCTTTGATTTGAAGTTCCACCAGAAGTTTGTTTTCATACAAAAACTGTTAATTACAACTAACTTTGTCCATCCGATTCGAACTTTGTTCGTTGATATGAAGTTCCACCAGAAGTGTGTTTTCATACAAAAACTGTTAATTACAACTAACTTTGTCCATCCGATTCGAACTTTGTTCTTTGATTTGAAGTTCCACCAGAAGTGTGTTTTCATACAAAAACTGTTAATTACAACTAACTTTGTCCATTAAAATCGAACTTTGTTCGTTGATATGAAGTTCCACCAGAAGTGTGTTTTCATACAAAAACTGTTAATTACAACTAACTTTGTCCATCCGATTCGAACTTTGTTCTTTGATTTGAAGTTCCACCAGAAGTGTGTTTTCATACAAAAACTGTTAATTACAACTCACTTTGTCCATCCGATTCGAACTTTGTTCTTTGATTTGAAGTTCCACCAGAAGTTTGTTTTCATACAAAAACTGTTAATTACAACTAACTTTGTCCATCCGATTCGAACTTTGTTCGTTGATATGAAGTTCCACCAGAAGTGTGTTTTCATACAAAAACTGTTAATTACAACTAACTTTGTCCATCCGATTCGAACTTTGTTCTTTGATTTGAAGTTCCACCAGAAGTGTGTTTTCATACAAAAACTGTTAATTACAACTAACTTTGTCCATCCGATTCGAACTTTGTTCGTTGATTTGCAGTTCCACCAGAAGTGTGTTTTCATACAAAAACTGTTAATAACAACTAACTTTGTCCATCCGATTCGAACTTTGTTCTTTGATTTGAAGTTCCACCAGAAGTGTGTTTTCATACAAAAACTGTTAATTACAACTAACTTTGTCCATCCGATTCGAACTTTGTTCTTTGATATGAAGTTCCACCAGAAGTGAGTTTTCATTCAAAAACTGTTAGTTACAACTAACTTTGTCCATCCGATTCGAACTTTGTTCTTTGATTTGAAGTTCCACCAGAAGTGTGTTTTCATACAAAAACTGTTAATTACAACTAACTTTGTCCGTCCGATTCGAACTTTGTTCTTTGATATGAAGTTCCACCAGAAGTGTGTTTTCATACAAAAACTGTTAATTACAACTAACTTTGTCCATCCAAAACGAACTTTGTTCGTTGATATGAAGTTCCACCAGAAGTGTGTTTCCATACAGAAACTGTTAATTACAACTAACTTTGTCCATCCGATTCGAACTTTGTTCTTTGATTTGAAGTTCCACCAGAAGTGTGTTTTCATACAAAAACTGTTAATTACAACTAACTTTGTCCATCCGATTCGAACTTTGTTCTTTGATTTGCAGTTCCACCAGAAGTTTGTTTTCATACAAAAACTGTTAATTACAACTAACTTTGTCCATCCGATTCGAACTTTGTTCGTTGATATGAAGTTCCACCAGAAGTGTGTTTTCATACAAAAACTGTTAATTACAACTAACTTTGTCCATCCGATTCGAACTTTGTTCTTTGATTTGAAGTTCCACCAGAAGTGTGTTTTCATACAAAAACTGTTAATTACAACTAACTTTGTCCATCCGATTCGAGCTTTGTTCGTTGATATGAAGTTCCACCAGAAGTGTGTTTTCATACAAAAACTGTTAATTACAACTAACTTTGTCCATCCGATTCGAACTTTGTTCGTTGATATGAAGTTCCACCAGAAGTGTGTTTTCATACAAAAACTGTTAATTACAACTCACTTTGTCCATCCGATTCGAACTTTGTTCTTTGATTTGAAGTTGCACCAGAAGTGAATTTTCATACAAAAACTGTTAATTACAACTAACTTTGTCCATCCGATTCGAACTTTGTTCTTTGATTTGAAGTTCCACCAGAAGTGTGTTTTCATACAAAAACTGTTAATTACAACTAACTTTGTCCATCCGATTCGAACTTTGTACTTTGATACGAAGTTCCACCAGAAGTGTGTTTTCATACAAAAACTGTTAATTACAACTCACTTTGTCCATCCGATTCGAACTTTGTTCTTTGATTTGAAGTTCCACCAGAAGTGTGTTTTCATACAAAAACTGTTAATTACAACTCACTTTGTCCATCCGATTCGAACTTTGTTCTTTGATTTGCAGTTCCACCAGAAGTGTGTTTTCATACAAAAACTGTTAATTACAACTAACTTTGTCCATCCGATTCGAACTTTGTTCTTTGATTTGAAGTTCCACCAGAAGTGTGTTTTCATACAAAAACTGTTAATTACAACTAACTTTGTCCATCCGATTCGAACTTTGTTCGTTGATATGAAGTTCCACCAGAAGTGTGTTTTCATACAAAAACTGTTAATTACAACTCACTTTGTCCATCCGATTCGAACTTTGTTCTTTGATTTGCAGTTCCACCAGAAGTGTGTTTTCATACAAAAACTGTTAATTACAACTAACTTTGTCCATCCGATTCGAACTTTGTTCTTTGATTTGAAGTTCCACCAGAAGTGTGTTTTCATACAAAAACTGTTAATTACAACTAACTTTGTCCATCCGATTCGAACTTTGTTCTTTGATATGAAGTTCCACCAGAAGTGTGTTTTCATACAAAAACTGTTAATTACAACTAACTTTGTCCATCCGATTCGAACTTTGTTCTTTGATTTGAAGTTCCACCAGAAGTGTGTTTTCATACAAAAACTGTTAATTACAACTAACTTTGTCCGTCCGATTCGAACTTTGTTCTTTGATAGGAAGTTCCACCAGAAGTGTGTTTTCATACAAAAACTGTTAATTACAACTAACTTTGTCCATCCGATTCGAACTTTGTTCTTTGATATGAAGTTCCACCAGAAGTGTGTTTTCATACAAAAACTGTTAATTACAACTAACTTTGTCCATCCGATTCGAACTTTGTTCTTTGATATGAAGTTCCACCAGAAGTGTGTTTTCATACAAAAACTGTTAATTACAACTAACTTTGTCCGTCCGATTCGAACTTTGTTCTTTGATATGAAGTTCCACCAGAAGTGTGTTTTCATACAAAAACTGTTAATTACAACTAACTTTGTCCATCCGATTCGAACTTTGTTCTTTGATTTGCAGTTCCACCAGAAGTTTGTTTTCATACAAAAACTGTTAATTACAACTAACTTTGTCCATCCGATTCGAACTTTGTTCTTTGATTTGAAGTTCCACCAGAAGTGTGTTTTCATACAAAAACTGTTAATTACAACTAACTTTGTCCATCCGATTCGAACTTTGTTCTTTGATTTGCAGTTCCACCAGAAGTGTGTTTTCATACAAAAACTGTTAATTACAACTAACTTTGTCCATCCGATTCGAACTTTGTTCTTTGATTTGAAGTTCCACCAGAAGTGTGTTTTCATACAAAAACTGTTAATTACAACTAACTTTGTCCGTCCGATTCGAACTTTGTTCTTTGATTTGAAGTTCCACCAGAAGTGTGTTTTCATACAAAAACTGTTAATTACAACTAACTTTGTCCATCCGATTCGAACTTTGTTCTTTGATATGAAGTTCCACCAGAAGTGTGTTTTCATACAAAAACTGTTAATTACAACTAACTTTGTCCATCCAAAACGAACTTTGTTCGTTAATATGAAATTCCACTAGAAGTGTGTTTTCATACAAAAACTGTTAATTACAACTAACTTTGTCCATCCGATTCGAACTTTGTTCGTTGATATGAAGTTCCACCAGAAGTGTGTTTTCATACAAAAACTGTTAATTACAACTCACTTTGTCCATCCGATTCGAACTTTGTTCTTTGATTTGAAGTTCCACCAGAAGTGTGTTTTCATACAAAAACTGTTAATTACAACTAACTTTGTCCGTCCGATTCGAACTTTGTTCTTTGATTTGAAGTTCCACCAGAAGTGTGTTTTCATACAAAAACTGTTAATTACAACTAACTTTGTCCATCCGATTCGAACTTTGTTCTTTGATTTGAAGTTCCGCCAGAAGTGTGTTTTCATACAAAAACTGTTAATTACAACTAACTTTGTCCGTCCGATGCGAAGTTTGTTCGTTGATTTGAAGTTCCACCAGAAGTGTGTTTTCATACAAAAACTGTTAATTACAACTAACTTTGTCCATCCGATTCGCACTTTGTTCTTTGATTTGCAGTTCCACCAGAAGTTTGTTTTCATACAAAAACTGTTAATTACAACTAACTTTGTCCATCCGATTCGAACTTTGTTCGTTGATATGAAGTTGCACCAGAAGTGTGTTTTCATACAAAAACTGTTAATTACAACTAACTTTGTCCATCCGATTCGAACTTTGTTCTTTGATATGAAGTTCCACCAGAAGTGAGTTTTCATACAAAAACTGTTAATTACAACTAACTTTGTCCATCCGATGCGAACTTTGTACTTTGATATGAAGTTGCACCAGAAGTGTGTTTTCATACAAAAACTGTTAATTACAACTAACTTTGTCCATCCGATTCGAACTTTGTTCTTTGAATTGCAGTTCCACCAGAAGTGTGTTTTCATACAAAAACTGTTAATTACAACTAACTTTGTCCATCCGATTCGAACTTTGTTCTTTGATTTGAAGTTCCACCAGAAGTGTGTTTTCATACAAAAACTGTTAATTACAACTAACTTTGTCCATCCGATTCGAACTTTGTTCTTTGATATGAAGTTCCACCAGAAGTGAGTTTTCATACAAAAACTGTTAATTAGAACTAACTTTGTCCATCCGATGCGAACTTTGTACTTTGATATGAAGTTGCACCAGAAGTGTGTTTTCATACAAAAACTGTTAATTACAACTAACTTTGTCCATCCGATTCGAACTTTGTTCTTTGATTTGCAGTTCCACCAGAAGTGTGTTTTCATACAAAAACTGTTAATTACAACTAACTTTGTCCATCCGATTCGAACTTTGTTCTTTGATTTGAAGTTCCACCAGAAGTGTGTTTTCATACAAAAACTGTTAATTACAACTAACTTTGTCCATCCGATTCGAACTTTGTTCTTTGATTTGAAGTTCCACCAGAAGTGTGTTTTCATACAAAAACTGTTAATTACAACTAACTTTGTCCGTCCGATTCGAACTTTGTTCTTTGATATGAAGTTCCACCAGAAGTGTGTTTTCATACAAAAACTGTTAATTACAACTAACTTTGTCCATCCGATTCGAACTTTGTTCTTTGATATGAAGTTCCACCAGAAGTGAGTTTTGATACAAAAACTGTTAATTACAACTAACTTTGTCCATCCGATTCGAACTTTGTTCTTTCATATGAAGTTCCACCAGAAGTGAGTTTTCATACAAAAACTGTTAATTACAACTAACTTTGTCCATCCGATTCGAACTTTGTTCTTTGATTTGAAGTTCCACCAGAAGTTTGTTTTCATACAAAAACTGTTAATTACAACTAACTTTGTCCATCCGATTCGAACTTTGTTCTTTGATATGAGGTTCCACCAGAAGTGTGTTTTCATACAAAAACTGTTAATTACAACTAACTTTGTCCATCCGATTCGAACTTTGTTCTTTGATATGAAGTTCCACCAGAAGTGTGTTTTCATACAAAAACTGTTAATTACAACTAACTTTGTCCATCCGATTCGAACTTTGTTCTTTGATATGAGGTTCCACCAGAAGTGTGTTTTCATACAAAAACTGTTAATTACAACTAACTTTGTCCGTCCGATTCGAACTTTGTTCTTTGATATGAAGTTCCACCAGAAGTGTGTTTTCATACAAAAACTGTTAATTACAACTAACTTTGTCCATCCGATTCGAACTTTGTTCTTTGATATGAAGTTCCACCAGAAGTGACCCAAGCAACCTAAAGCAACATGCAGCGCTACTTAGCGATAAAAAGAGCGCTTCAATACGATGTTCGAGAGCGAAGCGAAACAGTCGAAATGCAGCGCTGCCTCGTTGCCGAAATGTAGCGCTCATGCAGCCAATCCGGGAAACAGCGGCAGCTATCGTAAAGCTTTACAGATTAGCTGCAAGAGCGCTACATTTCGGCAATATGCAGCGCATGTATTGAAGCGCTCTTTTTATCGCTAAGTAGCGCTGCATGTTTCTTTAGGTTGCTTGGATAGTTTAAATGTGTGCGTGCAGTTAGCATTTTTATTTGTGTAAGTGAATCAGTTGACTGAAGAATGTGTGTATGTGTGTTAGTTTATATCGGCAATGAGCCTGTTTGACAGGATTGTTCCTGATATTTCTGCATGGCATGGTTTTGCAAAGGTTTTGCCCAGTACCTTAAACATGTTTTTATGTCCATGTCCTTAAAATTTGGATGTTCCGTTGACATGCTGCTTTCCTCCTCATCACTTCCTGATTCGTTTGCTGGTATTTCATTAGGAACGTGACAATTTGCTTCACTATTTCGATATGGTTTTGTTTCTGCCAAGGTTCTGTTTCCGGGCTCCTCGATGCTTACAGTTGGAATTTGTGGTGCCTCTTCGTTTGAGGTCCTTTTTTTCATATACAAGTTATGCGGATCGTGGTCGATTCATAACAAAAAAATAATTTTTATTTGTAACTACACCTTCAACACATGGCTTACGACTTAAGACTAAGCTGGCTCGCCCTAGCTCGACCTATTTTATTCTATTATTTCGCAACTTCAGCATTTCTCGGTCAGCCAATCGCGGTTGGTCGTGCATCCGTCGTTGGTGTTCCCACGATGCGTTCATCAGTCGTCAGCATTCCAGTGGTGTGGTCCCACGATTCGTTCATCCGTTCCTGAGGGTTGTCTTCCGGTTCCGGGGCTGGTGTTGTCACGCGCTGGTACGGTGGTGGAGACCTCCCGTTGGGTTCTAGGCTTGAAACATGAGTGTCCTGTCTGTCTGACTTCCGTGCATGCTCGCATGGCGGTTGGTGGTCGACCGTTGAGTGTGGTGCATGCGTGTGGCTAGCGTCATACACGATCGTACATGTTTGTTGCTAAGCTGTGGTGTCTGCGTAACGCCTCCCCCCTAAGATTCGTCATTCGTCCTCGATTGACTGGTATGCATAGCGAATCTCGGAAGTTGTACTGTCTTCTTCTTCGAGGTGGTGTTGCTTGCGGTAGTGGATCTCATCTCGATCGGTCGTTCTTCGATTCTTATGATCTGTGGCAATACCCTTCTTTGGATTTTCCTTTTCAGTATGGAAATTCTGCATACATAACATGTTCCCAATAGGAAGATGATAACACCGGTGATCATTACGTATTTTCCGTGACGTAAGTATTTGCTTATTTCTTGCAGCTTCGGTATCTTCTTCATGTTGTCAATCTCGATTCGATCGAACTCGTTGTTCGTTATGGATTGCTTAATCGTGTGCATTGCTTTTCCATACATAGGTGCTAGGTATTCGCCGACATATGATCGTTGTGGTTTCTTCGTGAACGTTGTGTTCATTATCGTTATTGAACAGTCTTCTATCTCGACGATTGTTGGTTCGCTTACTGTTCGATTTTGTCCACAAGAATCTGTTATCAGAACATTGTCGTTAGTGTCAATCAAGACTATGCCTCTAATTATTTCTTTGAAACGGACAGTTTTTCCTCGTCGTGTGATTCGACATTTGGGAGTACGGTGCGTTAGCATGTTGAAAATACAATCATCTGTGACTGGTAGGTTGCTGTCACAAATGCTGCAAACGGATGTTTGTGCATAGATGTCATCTCCGAATTTTGTCACCAGGTTGAAAGGGATGTCCACTGTTGAGCCGTTCATATTGACTGCCTCTAAGTTGATCAGGTCGTAGACATTTTCTGCTAACATGGGAAGTTTTATCAGGATGATGATGTTGTTTCCGTCTAGCGAAACGCTGCTTTTTACGTATTGGAATATCTCATCTAAAAAGCTGATTTCTACTTTCTGTTTCTTGAGTTGTTGGAAAATAAATATCTTCTCCTCGCTAGAGATAATGTTTTTGTTTAAAAGATTGTTTTTCGCAAAAATTATCTGCTCTTCTATGTCTTCAATTATCTCGATTATTTGATCGGTTACAAATATAAGGTTAATGATTTCGAGATCTATCTTGTGTTCTTGAATTGCTTCTTGCATCTCGTTGCTTTGTTTTTGAATCTTGTTGATTGCCATAGACGCATTGTTAATCCTGTCTTGTAGAATTGTGTTGATTTTAATTTGCTTTTCTTGATTCTCAATTATATTGTTATTCATGTTCTCTATGGTTTTTATACTTTGTTCAATCATTGTAAGATCTTCGCTATCTGGATTTCCTGCAATGAATTTGATCGCTGTTCCTAATATGTTGATTAGTGCTCGTTTTTGTCTTTTACTTGTTAAGGCACTCAATTTTTCTTTGACTTTTCCTATTTTTGCTGTCAGAGTGTCCTTAATGTGATCTGTTACATTAAATGATTTAGAAAGTTTTTCTACATTATTGATTTCCTTTTCGATTTGCTTCATATTGATGTGGTGTATTATCCGATTGTATCCTATCTGAATCCTTGCTGTTCCGATTTTGAAAGCTATTATTCCATTGTTGCCTGTTACTTCTTTATACGTGTTGGCTTTTACTTGGGCGATCATGTACAATCTGGAATTGAATTAAAAACGTTTTAGTGCTTAATTCGACCTTTATGAATTTTAATATTATTTGTATCTTTGAACGTTAAAAATTGGTCTGAATCTACCGTGCAGAATTTGAATGGGTCTTTATCTTTTGTTAATCTTTGCGATATTTTGATACACTTATTTTCGCCAGGATGTAAAGAAGAGGGTTTTTCGTTGTCTCGGTTTTTATCTTCGTATTTCTTCTTCCTTTTATTCAGTTCCATAACTACTTCTGATTGTAACTTTCTAGCTTTTTCCTGTATTTCTTCTGTGTTTGTAGTAGTGGAATTGTTAAAAATTACATCTCTTGGTTTATGCTTTGTAGATTCGTGAAAAGTATTGTTATAAATATCAATTACTATGTTTACATGATCTGTAAGTGAGAGATTTCGAAATTTTTCTTTTGTTGTTCTAAAAATTTCTATCAAAGTTGAATGAAATCTTTCTACGATGCCATTGGAACTTGAGTTGCTAGCAAAATGAATTTCTATGCCAAGGTCGTTAAGGAATCCAACAAAATCTATTGATCGGAAAGTTGGTTCTTGGTCACTCACAATGGTTATTGGCCTTCCAAATTGCCGTATGTGTTCAGTTAAAGCATTTCTAACATCAATTATAGTTCTTGTGTTTAAAGGAATGGCATTTGCAAATTTTGAAAATGAATCTATTATGGTGAGCCATTTTTGACTTTTTAAAAAGAATATATCGATGTGAACTCGTTCAAATGGTTTTTCACCAAAGGTACTTCTCTTTATAAGCTTGGCAGGTTTCCTGTTGTATTTTGATTTTTTACACACACTGCAAAGATTATAAAAAGTTTTCAGTTTTCGATCGAGTTCTGGAAAGAAATAGTTTTGTAAAATTTGTGTTTTGTTTTCTTTCGTTCCCCGATGTCCATAATTATGCGTTTCCCGTATGAGGTCATCTTGTTCTTCGCTCAATCGGACGTCTTCTAAGAATTTTTCTGAAATGAATACTTTAAAAGTTCGATTAGTTGTGAAAAATTTGCGAAAAGTTTCCTGAACCAGTTGTATTAGTTCTATTGGAACTTTTAGACAGTTAGCGCCTTTGAAATTAATTCTTGTTTTGAGTATTTCAAAAATATTTGCTTCTGTGTAATGTTTTTGGACGATGATGTGTCTGTGGTACGTTGGGAATATTTGTTCGTACGCGGACATTTCAATATTTCCGATTTTCAAAAAAATCTGATTCTTAAATGAATTAATCGGTTTTTCTGTGCATGGGATAAAATAATCATCGCTAGTGTCAGCTGAATGGGCTGTCATTGTGCTGGAATCGTCAGATTGTGTGTTAATATTAACTTCTTCAGGTTTTATCCTAGAAAGAGCATCTGCGACCATGTTTTGTTTTCCTGGTTTGTAAATGATTTCGTAATCGAATTCTTCAAGTGCCAGTCTCCATCGAATGATTTTGTTGTTAGCATTCGTCAAACTGTATGTAAGAGGTTGATGGTCAGTAAATAATTTAAATTTTCTGCCGTATAGGTAAGGTCGGAAGTGTTTCACTGCCCATACTATAGCAAGTAGTTCTTTCTCAGTTGTTGAGTATTTCTCTTCTGTTTTGTTCAATGTACGTGAAGCGTATGCTATGGGTCTGTCTTTCCCAATTGGTCCTTGTGATAAAACTGCTCCGATTGCAAAATCACTTGCGTCGGTAGTTAGGATAAAATCTTTTGAAAAATCTGGGTAAATTAAAATAGGATCCAATGTTAAAATTTGTTTACATTTTTCGAAACACTGTTCTATTTCTGCTGTAATTTCGATTTCCACGTCTTTTCGTAGCAAGTTGGTTAACGGTTTCACGACTTTGGCAAAGTCTTTTATGAAACGTCTGTAGTAACCTAGGATGCCTAGAAATTGTCGAATCTCTTTTTCGGTTTTGGGTAATGGCCATGATTTAATTGCTTGTATTTTGTCTTGGTTGGGTTTAACTCCCTGTTCGGTAACCGTATGCCCTAGAAATTGAACTTCCTTTCTGAAAAATTCGCATTTGTCAAGTTGTATTTTCAGATTTGCTTCTTTAAGTTTTTCGAATATTTTCGACAAATCTTTTTCGTGTTCTTGCAATGAAGGAGAAAAAATAATTATGTCGTCCATATAAACAAAACAACATTTTCCTACGTATTCTCTCAGTATGCAATCCATTACTCTTTGAAAAGTTGCTGGTGCATTTTTCAAACCAAAAGGCATTCTTGTGAATTCATATTTTCCGCCATTGATGGAGAAAGCTGTTTTTTCGAAGTCTTCATCTGCAAGTTGAATTTGATGAAATCCGGAAACCAAATCTATTGTTGAGAAGTAATGAGCTCTGCCAAGTTTATCCAAAATATCGGTAATATCAGGGATTGGGTATTTGTCGTTTACTGTTTTTTCATTTAGTTTTCTATAATCGATAACCAATCTGAATTTTCTATTTCCTAATGCGTCCATTTTTTTTGGAACTATCCAAACGGGTGAAGTGTATGGTGAGATTGACTCTTTTATAATTTCGTCATTTAGCATTTTCTTTACTTGTTTTTGGACTTCTTGTTCGAACACTTGTGGGTATTTGTATGATTTTGTGTGAATGGGAATGTCATCCACGGTTCGAATTTTGTGTTTAATTTTATGTGTAAAAGATAGCTTTGAATTTTCCTCATAAAGAATGGATTTGTTTTTTTCTATTATGTTTGAGATGGCTTCTTTTTCTTCTCTATTCATATGTTCACTTCTAATGTTAAAATTTGAAGGAGAACGTTTTTTGTAGTTCATGTCAGAGATGATATTGTAATCGTCTTTAAATAAAATATCTTGAGAGTTTATTTCGCATACGAGTTCTTTTGTGTTTTTACGTATGGCGACTGTTGCAATTCCGTTTCTTGCTCGGTATAAGCCAGGCAAAATAGTGATGCAATGAAGATTTAGTTCTTCATCTATAATAAACTCATTATTATGATTTGTTTTTAAATTGATGAATTGATATTCTTGGTTTTGTAAATTTATTGTTTGTTTTTCTGGAAATTTTTTATTGAGCTTGAATAATTTCCTTCCTATTTTCAGTGTGTTTTTAGAGATGTCGAGGTTAGCTTTAAGGTCTCTTAATGTTTCATATCCAATCAGACCATCGAAGTAATTGTGAAATTTAAAGACAAAAAATTTCACATTCTTCTTTATGCTGAAAACATCGAATGTTGCTGATTTTTGTATCTTATGTGTTCCTTGTGTGTTTGTTACGTGAATTCCTTGCTCTTGTTTGCAATTTTCCAAATTTACATGATCGGGTGAAATATAATTTTTATTAGCTCCTGTATCTATTAAAAATTTCAGTATTCCTTTTGTGGTTTGAATTTCTAAAAAAGGGATAAAATTATTGTTGTCTATGTTCCTTCCTTTCTTGGAGTAGCTATTTGAAAATTTAGTTCATCTGAAACAGATGGTTCGTCTTCTTCTGTTTCTTCGTCAGTTTCTTGGCTGAATTCATCCACATTTTCGTGAGTGTTTATTTGACCTTTAGATCGGTGTGTTCTCATTGACACATCTTCGCTTATCGGGTGGTGTTTAAATTTTCCCGATTCCATTTTGAAATCCTTTTTGAAGTCTGGTTTGAAATCGTTTTTGAATTCCGGTTTGACTTCTTTGTTTGTCTTATATTCTGGTTTTCTGTAGCCAGATGTTGAGGGTTTGTTTAAGATCTCTGAGAAGTTTTTCTTTACGTCTGGTTTGTAATTTTGTTTTTCCAACCGTTGACGATATGCTGCATTGGAGTATTGCATTGCATAAGTGTATGCTTCTTCCAAAGATTCGGGTTTATGACTTCTAACAATCATTGACAGGTTTTCCCCAAGTCCGTCAATGTATCTGGTGGTAGAGATAAGTTCCACCAATGCATTAATTTGTTTTGTTGCACCTTTTAATTCTTCGGTTGCATTTGCCGTACTCTTGATTGCTGTATCGATCTCTTTTATCTTACTGTAGTATTCAGAGATTGATTTCTTTCCCAGCGTTATATAGAATAGGGACTGTATATGTGATGCTAAATCACGTTTATCTCCGTAGGAATGCAGTAAAACATCTTTAATTTCCTGCCATTCTTTTGGATTTCCGGCCGCGATAAGGATTTCACGCGCCTCTCCTATGATTTTACTTTTTACGGTTCTTATTAATTGTGGGTACATTGGTTCGTTTTCGAACCCTTCGAACAGTTTCAGAGAGTCTTCCACCTCCTGAATCCATGCTAATGTTTCTCTTTTGTTTCCACTGAAACTTGAGATATGTTTAATGGGGTCCGGTGTTTTGTAGTAGGTAAATGGATCTACTGCCGGTCTTGCTGATAATCTTGCAATCTCTTCTCTGAGTGCATTTTGATTTTGCGTCAGCTGCGCGATGTGAGCGACTAACTCTTCATCGGCCATAATGTTTCTGTTTTTAAGGAATATGTTTTGCCTATTAGATCTCTTCGTTTTGAGAAGGTTATCTTGATCTGTGGCTATTCCGATTACGTACACCTGTTTACACCTTCTCCTTGACTCTTATTCGCAGAATCAAGAAGTAAAAGGACGTTTATTTTAGGTTGTTACGTTTTGTGCTTCAAAGCACTCTCGCTTTGTTGAATTTCTTTTCGTGTTCTTATGCACAGAACGGAAAAGGAAATAAATACAAATTCGCGTTGTTTGCTATCGTTTGCAGTTTCGATAATTCCCTTTCTTACCCTCTTATTCGCAGAATGTAAGAAAATTGAATTCACTTTTCACCACTTAACGAATTATTTTTACCTTTCATTAGGATTTTACTTACAGGATGATCACTTTGAAGTGCTTCATGCCCGGAGTCTTAGGCTGCATCTGTTATTTTGGTCAGGTTGTCGGTTCGTGTTGGTCTTCGTTGGACGTTGCGGGTGCTCCCGGTGTTTGTCAGCAAGCGGGGGGGTCCTCAAATCTCGTACGGGTTGACGGATGCGTGTATAGCGGGAACCACTGTTTTATCTTTTTTAATCAGTAAAGTCCACTTTTTGTTCACTCACTAACTTTTTTTTTCACTCCAACTTATTCCGGACGGCTGCGCCAGTTATGCGGATCGTGGTCGATTCATAACAAAAAAATAATTTTTATTTGTAACTACACCTTCAACACATGGCTTACGACTTAAGACTAAGCTGGCTCGCCCTAGCTCGACCTATTTTATTCTATTATTTCGCAACTTCAGCATTTCTCGGTCAGCCAATCGCGGTTGGTCGTGCATCCGTCGTTGGTGTTCCCACGATGCGTTCATCAGTCGTCAGCATTCCAGTGGTGTGGTCCCACGATTCGTTCATCCGTTCCTGAGGGTTGTCTTCCGGTTCCGGGGCTGGTGTTGTCACGCGCTGGTACGGTGGTGGAGACCTCCCGTTGGGTTCTAGGCTTGAAACATGAGTGTCCTGTCTGTCTGACTTCCGTGCATGCTCGCATGGCGGTTGGTGGTCGACCGTTGAGTGTGGTGCATGCGTGTGGCTAGCGTCATACACGATCGTACATGTTTGTTGCTAAGCTGTGGTGTCTGCGTAACGTACACATCTCTTTTTCGGTATAACACACCAGACTTCCGCAACCTTTTTGCATTCATTTCACTATGTTTGCTTTATCACAACTAAATTCTCCAAGAACAAACCTCACGTACCAAAATATAGATTGCAAATGACATACACACACCTATATTTAAACTTATACTGTGAGCAGAAAATGTTTACATTATGGCGATTTGCCGCAACATCGCTGCAAAACCGCTGCAAAAGAGGTTGCTTGCAGCGAAACTTTTTCAGTCAACGTGAATCGCTGCAAAACCGCTGCAGGTTGTTTGCAGCGAAACTGTTTGACTTCACGACATTGGCTTACAATTGGCTATAAGAGCGCTGCATGAGAGGTTTCTTGCAGCATAACTTTTACAGCAGCAAAAATCACTACAATATCGCTAAAATAGCGCTCTGCGAAACTTTAGCGTTAAAAGTAGCATGTGAAGCAGATATAGCTATAATGCAGCGCCTCGTGCTGCTTTAGGCTGCTTGGGGAGTTTTCATACAGAAACTGTTAATTACAACTAACTTTGTCCATCCGATTCGAACTTTGTACTTTGATTTGCAGTTCCTCCAGAAGTGTGTTTTCATACAAAAACTGTTAATTACAACTAACTTTGTCCATCCGATTCGAACTTTGTTCTTTGATTTGAAGTTCCACCAGAAGTGTGTTTTCATACAAAAACTGTTAATTACAACTAACTTTGTCCATCCGATTCGAACTTTGTTCTTTGATATGAAGTTCCACCAGAAGTGTGTTTTCATACAAAAACTGTTAATTACAACTAACTTTGTCCATCCGATTCGAACTTTGTTCTTTGATTTGAAGTTCCACCAGAAGTGTGTTTTCATACAAAAACTGTTAATTACAACTAACTTTGTCCGTCCGATTCGAACTTTATTCTTTGATATGAAGTTCCACCAGAAGTGTGTTTTCATACAAAAACTGTTAATTACAACTAACTTTGTCCATCCGATTCGAACTTTGTTCTTTGATTTGAAGTTCCATCAGAAGTGTGTTTTCATACAAAAACTGTTAATTACAACTAACTTTGTCCATCCGATTCGAACTTTGTTCTTTGATTTGAAGTTCCACCAGAAGTGTGTTTTCATACAAAAACTGTTAATTACAACTAACTTTGTCCATCCGATTCGAACTTTGTTCTTTGATATGAAGTTCCACCAGAAGTGTGTTTTCATACAAAAACTGTTAATTACAACTAACTTTGTCCATCCGATTCGAACTTTGTTCTTTGATTTGCAGGTCCACCAGAAGTGTGTTTTCATACAAAAACTGTTAATTACAACTAACTTTGTCCATCCGATTCGAACTTTGTTCTTTGATTTGAAGTTCCACCAGAAGTGTGTTTTCATACAAAAACTGTTAATTACAACTAACTTTGTCCATCCGATTCGAACTTTGTTCTTTGATTTGAAGTTCCACCAGAAGTGTGTTTTCATACAAAAACTGTTAATTACAACTAACTTTGTCCATCCGATGCGAACTTTGTACTTTGATATGAAGTTGCACCAGAAGTGTGTTTTCATACAAAAACTGTTAATTAGAACTAACTTTGTCCGTCCGATTCGAACTTTGTTCTTTGATTTGAAGTTCCACCAGAAGTGAGTTTTCATACAGAAACTGTTAATTACAACTAACTTTGTCCGTCCGATTCGAACTTTATTCTTTGATTTGAAGTTCCACCAGAAGTGAGTTTTCATACAAAAACTGTTAATTACAACTAACTTTGTCCGTCCGATTCGAACTTTGTTCTTTGATTTGAAGTTCCACCAGAAGTGTGTTTTCATACAAAAACTGTTAATTACAACTAACTTTGTCCATCCGATTCGAACTTTGTTCTTTGATTTGAAGTTCCACCAGAAGTGTGTTTTCATACAAAAACTGTTAATTAGAACTAACTATGTCCGTCCGATTCGAACTTTGTTCTTTGATTTGAAGTTCCACCAGAAGTGTGTTTTCATACAAAAACTGTTAATTACAACTAACTTTGTCCGTCCGATTCGAACTTTATTCTTTGATATGAAGTTCCACCAGAAGTGAGTTTTCATACAAAAACTGTTAATTACAACTAACTTTGTCCATCCGATTCGAACTTTGTTCTTTGATATGAAGTTCCACCAGAAGTGAGTTTTCATACAAAAACTGTTAATTACAACTAACTTTGTCCGTCCGATTCGAACTTTATTCTTTGATATGAAGTTCCACCAGAAGTGAGTTTTCATACAGAAACTGTTAATTACAACTAACTTTGTCCATCCGATTCGAACTTTGTTCTTTGATTTGCAGTTCCTCCAGAAGTGTGTTTTCATACAAAAACTGTTAATTACAACTAACTTTGTCCATCCGATTCGAACTTTGTTCTTTGATTTGCAGTTCCACCAGAAGTGAGTTTTCATACAAAAACTGTTAATTACAACTAACTTTGTCCATCCGATTCGAACTTTGTTCTTTGATTTGAAGTTCCACCAGAAGTGTGTTTTCATACAAAAACTGTTAATTACAACTAACTTTGTCCATCCGATTCGAACTTTGTTCTTTGATACGAAGTTCCACCAGAAGTGTGTTTTCATACAAAAACTGTTAATTAGAACTAACTTTGTCCGTCCGATTCGAACTTTGTTCTTTGATTTGAAGTTCCACCAGAAGTGTGTTTTCATACAAAAACTGTTAATTACAACTAACTTTGTCCATCCGATTCGAACTTTGTTCTTTGATTTGAAGTTCCACCAGAAGTGAGTTTTCATACAGAAACTGTTAATTACAACTAACTTTGTCCATCCGATTCGAACTTTGTTCTTTGATTTGCAGTTCCTCCAGAAGTGTGTTTTCATACAAATACTGTTAATTACAACTAACTTTGTCCATCCGATTCGAACTTTGTTCTTTGATTTGAAGTTCCACCAGAAGTGTGTTTTCATACAAAAACTGTTAATTACAACTAACTTTGTCCATCCGATTCGAACTTTGTTCTTTGATATGAAGTTCCACCAGAAGTGTGTTTTCATACAAAAACTGTTAATTACAACTAACTTTGTCCGTCCGATTCGAACTTTATTCTTTGATATGAAGTTCCACCAGAAGTGAGTTTTCATACAAAAACTGTTAATTACAACTAACTTTGTCCATCCGATTCGAACTTTGTTCTTTGATATGAAGTTCCACCAGAAGTGAGTTTTCATACAGAAACTGTTAATTACAACTAACTTTGTCCATCCGATTCGAACTTTATTCTTTGATATGAAGTTCCACCAGAAGTGAGTTTTCATACAGAAACTGTTAATTACAACTAACTTTGTCCATCCGATTCGAACTTTGTTCTTTGATTTGCAGTTCCTCCAGAAGTGTGTTTTCATACAAAAACTGTTAATTACAACTAACTTTGTCCATCCGATTCGAACTTTGTTCTTTGATTTGCAGTTCCTCCAGAAGTGTGTTTTCATACAAATACTGTTAATTACAACTAACTTTGTCCATCCGATTCGAACTTTGTTCTTTGATTTGCAGTTCCTCCAGAAGTGTGTTTTCATACAAATACTGTTAATTACAACTAACTTTGTCCATCCGATTCGAACTTTGTTCTTTGATTTGAAGTTCCACCAGAAGTGTGTTTTCATACAAAAACTGTTAATTAGAACTAACTTTGTCCGTCCGATTCGAACTTTGTTCTTTGATTTGAAGTTCCACCAGAAGTGTGTTTTCATACAAAAACTGTTAATTACAACTAACTTTGTCCATCCGATTCGAACTTTGTTCTTTGATTTGAAGTTCCACCAGAAGTGTGTTTTCATACAAAAACTGTTAATTACAACTAACTTTGTCCATCCGATTCGAACTTTGTTCTTTGATTTGAAGTTCCACCAGAAGTGAGTTTTCATACAGAAACTGTTAATTACAACTAACTTTGTCCATCCGATTCGAACTTTGTTCTTTGATTTGCAGTTCCTCCAGAAGTGTGTTTTCATACAAAAACTGTTAATTACAACTAACTTTGTCCATCCGATTCGAACTTTGTTCTTTGATTTGCAGTTCCTCCAGAAGTGTGTTTTCATACAAATACTGTTAATTACAACTAACTTTGTCCATCCGATTCGAACTTTGTTCTTTGATTTGAAGTTCCACCAGAAGTGTGTTTTCATACAAAAACTGTTAATTACAACTAACTTTGTCCATCCGATTCGAACTTTGTTCTTTGATTTGAAGTTCCACCAGAAGTGAGTTTTCATACAGAAACTGTTAATTACAACTAACTTTGTCCATCCGATTCGAACTTTGTTCTTTGATTTGAAGTTCCACCAGAAGTGTGTTTTCATACAAAAACTGTTAATTACAACTAACTTTGTCCGTCCGATTCGAACTTTATTCTTTGATTTGCAGTTCCACCAGAAGTGAGTTTTCATACAGAAACTGTTAATTACAACTAACTTTGTCCATCCGATTCGAACTTTATTCTTTGATATGAAGTTCCACCAGAAGTGTGTTTTCATACAGAAACTGTTAATTACAACTAACTTTGTCCATCCGATTCGAACTTTGTTCTTTGATTTGCAGTTCCTCCAGAAGTGTGTTTTCATACAAATACTGTTAATTACAACTAACTTTGTCCATCCGATTCGAACTTTGTTCTTTGATTTGAAGTTCCACCAGAAGTGTGTTTTCATACAAAAACTGTTAATTACAACTAACTTTGTCCATCCGATTCGAACTTTGTTCTTTGATTTGAAGTTCCACCAGAAGTGAGTTTTCATACAGAAACTGTTAATTACAACTAACTTTGTCCATCCGATTCGAACTTTGTTCTTTGATTTGAAGTTCCACCAGAAGTGTGTTTTCATACAAAAACTGTTAATTACAACTAACTTTGTCCGTCCGATTCGAACTTTGTTCTTTGATTTGCAGTTCCTCCAGAAGTGTGTTTTCATACAAAAACTGTTAATTACAACTAACTTTGTCCATCCGATTCGAACTTTGTTCTTTGATTTGCAGTTCCTCCAGAAGTGTGTTTTCATACAAATACTGTTAATTACAACTAACTTTGTCCATCCGATTCGAACTTTGTTCTTTGATTTGCAGTTCCTCCAGAAGTGTGTTTTCATACAAATACTGTTAATTACAACTAACTTTGTCCATCCGATTCGAACTTTGTTCTTTGATTTGAAGTTCCACCAGAAGTGTGTTTTCATACAAAAACTGTTAATTAGAACTAACTTTGTCCGTCCGATTCGAACTTTGTTCTTTGATTTGAAGTTCCACCAGAAGTGTGTTTTCATACAAAAACTGTTAATTACAACTAACTTTGTCCATCCGATTCGAACTTTGTTCTTTGATATGAAGTTCCACCAGAAGTGAGTTTTCATACAGAAACTGTTAATTACAACTAACTTTGTCCATCCGATTCGAACTTTATTCTTTGATATGAAGTTCCACCAGAAGTGAGTTTTCATACAGAAACTGTTAATTACAACTAACTTTGTCCATCCGATTCGAACTTTGTTCTTTGATTTGCAGTTCCTCCAGAAGTGTGTTTTCATACAAAAACTGTTAATTACAACTAACTTTGTCCATCCGATTCGAACTTTGTTCTTTGATTTGCAGTTCCTCCAGAAGTGTGTTTTCATACAAATACTGTTAATTACAACTAACTTTGTCCATCCGATTCGAACTTTGTTCTTTGATTTGCAGTTCCTCCAGAAGTGTGTTTTCATACAAATACTGTTAATTACAACTAACTTTGTCCATCCGATTCGAACTTTGTTCTTTGATTTGAAGTTCCACCAGAAGTGAGTTTTCATACAGAAACTGTTAATTACAACTAACTTTGTCCATCCGATTCGAACTTTGTTCTTTGATTTGAAGTTCCACCAGAAGTGTGTTTTCATACAAAAACTGTTAATTACAACTAACTTTGTCCGTCCGATTCGAACTTTATTCTTTGATATGAAGTTCCACCAGAAGTGAGTTTTCATACAGAAACTGTTAATTACAACTAACTTTGTCCATCCGATTCGAACTTTATTCTTTGATATGAAGTTCCACCAGAAGTGTGTTTTCATACAGAAACTGTTAATTACAACTAACTTTGTCCATCCGATTCGAACTTTGTTCTTTGATTTGCAGTTCCTCCAGAAGTGTGTTTTCATACAAAAACTGTTAATTACAACTAACTTTGTCCATCCGATTCGAACTTTGTTCTTTGATTTGCAGTTCCTCCAGAAGTGTGTTTTCATACAAATACTGTTAATTACAACTAACTTTGTCCATCCGATTCGAACTTTGTTCTTTGATTTGAAGTTCCACCAGAAGTGTGTTTTCATACAAAAACTGTTAATTACAACTAACTTTGTCCATCCGATTCGAACTTTGTTCTTTGATTTGAAGTTCCACCAGAAGTGAGTTTTCATACAGAAACTGTTAATTACAACTAACTTTGTCCATCCGATTCGAACTTTGTTCTTTGATTTGAAGTTCCACCAGAAGTGTGTTTTCATACAAAAACTGTTAATTACAACTAACTTTGTCCGTCCGATTCGAACTTTATTCTTTGATATGAAGTTCCACCAGAAGTGAGTTTTCATACAAAAACTGTTAATTACAACTAACTTTGTCCATCCGATTCGAACTTTGTTCGTTGATATGAAGTTCCACTAGAAGTGTGTTTTCATACAGAAACTGTTAATTACAACTAACTTTGTCCATCCGATTCGAACTTTGTTCTTTGATTTGCAGTTCCTCCAGAAGTGTGTTTTCATACAAAAACTGTTAATTACAACTAACTTTGTCCATCCGATTCGAACTTTGTTCTTTGATTTGCAGTTCCTCCAGAAGTGTGTTTTCATACAAATACTGTTAATTACAACTAACTTTGTCCATCCGATTCGAACTTTGTTCTTTGATTTGAAGTTCCACCAGAAGTGTGTTTTCATACAAAAACTGTTAATTAGAACTAACTTTGTCCGTCCGATTCGAACTTTGTTCTTTGATTTGAAGTTCCACCAGAAGTGTGTTTTCATACAAAAACTGTTAATTACAACTAACTTTGTCCATCCGATTCGAACTTTGTTCTTTGATTTGAAGTTCCACCAGAAGTGAATTTTCATACAGAAACTGTTAATTACAACTAACTTTGTCCATCCGATTCGAACTTTGTTCTTTGATTTGCAGTTCCTCCAGAAGTGTGTTTTCATACAAATACTGTTAATTACAACTAACTTTGTCCATCCGATTCGAACTTTGTTCTTTGATTTGAAGTTCCACCAGAAGTGTGTTTTCATACAAAAACTGTTAATTACAACTAACTTTGTCCATCCGATTCGAACTTTGTTCTTTGATATGAAGTTCCACCAGAAGTGTGTTTTCATACAAAAACTGTTAATTACAACTAACTTTGTCCGTCCGATTCGAACTTTGTTCTTTGATATGAAGTTCCACCAGAAGTGAGTTTTCATACAAAAACTGTTAATTACAACTAACTTTGTCCATCCGATTCGAACTTTGTTCTTTGATATGAAGTTCCACCAGAAGTGAGTTTTCATACAGAAACTGTTAATTACAACTAACTTTGTCCATCCGATTCGAACTTTATTCTTTGATATGAAGTTCCACCAGAAGTGAGTTTTCATACAGAAACTGTTAATTACAACTAACTTTGTCCATCCGATTCGAACTTTGTTCTTTGATTTGCAGTTCCTCCAGAAGTGTGTTTTCATACAAAAACTGTTAATTACAACTAACTTTGTCCATCCGATTCGAACTTTGTTCTTTGATTTGAAGTTCCACCAGAAGTGTGTTTTCATACAAAAACTGTTAATTACAACTAACTTTGTCCATCCGATTCGAACTTTGTTCTTTGATATGAAGTTCCACCAGAAGTGTGTTTTCATACAAAAACTGTTAATTACAACTAACTTTGTCCGTCCGATTCGAACTTTATTCTTTGATATGAAGTTCCACCAGAAGTGAGTTTTCATAAAAAAACTGTTAATTACAACTAACTTTGTCCATCCGATTCGAACTTTGTTCTTTGATATGAAGTTCCACCAGAAGTGAGTTTTCATACAAAAACTGTTAATTACAACTAACTTTGTCCATCCGATTCGAACTTTGTTCTTTGATTTGAAGTTCCACCAGAAGTGTGTTTTCATACAAAAACTGTTAATTACAACTAACTTTGTCCGTCCGATTCGAACTTTATTCTTTGATATGAAGTTCCACCAGAAGTGAGTTTTCATACAAAAACTGTTAATTACAACTAACTTTGTCCATCCGATTCGAACTTTGTTCTTTGATTTGAAGTTCCACCAGAAGTGGGTTTTCATACAAAAACTGTTAATTACAACTAACTTTGTCCATCCGATTCGAACTTTGTTCTTTGATTTGAAGTTCCACCAGAAGTGTGTTTTCATACAAAAACTGTTAATTACAACTAACTTTGTCCATCCGATTCGAACTTTGTTCTTTGATTTGAAGTTCCACCAGAAGTGTGTTTTCATACAAAAACTGTTAATTACAACTAACTTTGTCCATCCGATTCGAACTTTGTTCTTTTATTTGAAGTTCCACCAGAAGTGTGTTTTCATACAAAAACTGTTAATTACAACTAACTTTGTCCATCCGATGCGAACTTTGTACTTTGATATGAAGTTGCACCAGAAGTGTGTTTTCATACAAAAACTGTTAGTTACATCTAACTTTGTCCATCCGATTCGAACTTTGTTCTTTGATTTGAAGTTCCACCAGAAGTGTGTTTTCATACAAAAACTGTTAATTAGAACTAACTTTGTCCATCCGATTCGAACTTTGTTCTTTGATATGAAGTTCCACCAGAAGTGTGTTTTCATACAAAAACTGTTAATTACAACTAACTTTGTCCATCCGATTCGAACTTTGTTCTTTGATTTGAAGTTCCACCAGAAGTGTGTTTTCATACAAAAACTGTTAATTACAACTAACTTTGTCCATCCGATTCGAACTTTGTTCTTTTATTTGAAGTTCCACCAGAAGTGTGTTTTCATACAAAAACTGTTAATTACAACTAACTTTGTCCATCCGATTCGAACTTTGTTCTTTGATTTGAAGTTCCACCAGAAGTGTGTTTTCATACAAAAACTGTTAATTACAACTAACTTTGTCCATCCGATTCGAACTTTGTTCTTTGATTTGAAGTTCCACCAGAAGTGTGTTTTCATACAAAAACTGTTAATTAGAACTAACTTTGTCCATCCGATTCGAACTTTGTTCTTTGATATGAAGTTCCACCAGAAGTGTGTTTTCATACAAAAACTGTTAATTACAACTAACTTTGTCCATCCGATTCGAACTTTGTTCTTTGATTTGAAGTTCCACCAGAAGTGTGTTTTCATACAAAAACTGTTAATTACAACTAACTTTGTCCATCCGATTCGAACTTTGTTCTTTTATTTGAAGTTCCACCAGAAGTGTGTTTTCATACAAAAACTGTTAATTACAACTAACTTTGTCCATCCGATGCGAACTTTGTACTTTGATATGAAGTTGCACCAGAAGTGTGTTTTCATACAAAAACTGTTAGTTACATCTAACTTTGTCCATCCGATTCGAACTTTGTTCTTTGATTTGAAGTTCCACCAGAAGTGTGTTTTCATACAAAAACTGTTAATTACAACTAACTTTGTCCGTCCGATTCGAACTTTGTTCTTTGATATGAAGTTCCACCAGAAGTGTGTTTTCATACAAAAACTGTTAATTACAACTAACTTTGTCCATCCGATTCGAACTTTGTTCTTTGATATGAAGTTTCACCAGAAGTGAGTTTTCATACAAAAACTATTAATTACAACTAACTTTGTCCATCCGATTCGAACTTTGTTCTTTGATATGAAGTTGCACCAGAAGTGAGTTTTCATACAAAAACTGTTAATTACAACTAACTTTGTCCATCCGATTCGAACTTTGTACTTTGATTTGCAGTTCCACCAGAAGTGTGTTTTCATACAAAAACTGTTAATTACAACTAACTTTGTCCATCCGATTCGAACTTTGTTCTTTGATATGAAATTGCACCAGAAGTGAGTTTTCATACAAAAACTGTTAATTACAACTAACTTTGTCCAACCAAAACGAACTTTGTACTTTGATATGAAGTTCTACCAGAAGTGAGTTTTCATACAAAAACTGTTAATTACAACTAACTTTGTCCATCCGATTCGAACTTTGTTCTTTGATTTGCAGTTGCACCAGAAGTGTGTTTTCATACAAAAACTGTTAATTACAACTAACTTTGTCCATCCGATTCGAACTTTGTTCTTTGATATGAAGTTCCACCAGAAGTGTGTTTTCATACAAAAACTGTTAATTACAACTAACTTTGTCCATCCGATTCGAACTTTGTTCTTTGATTTGAAGTTCCACCAGAAGTGTGTTTTCATACAAAAACTGTTAATTACAACTAACTTTGTCCATCCGATTCGAACTTTGTACTTTGATATGAAGTTCCACCAGAAGTGAGTTTTCATACAAAAACTGTTAATTACAACTAACTTTGTCCAACCAAAACGAACTTTGTACTTTGATATGAAGTTCTACCAGAAGTGAGTTTTCATACAAAAACTGTTAATTACAACTAACTTTGTCCATCCGATTCGAACTTTGTTCTTTGATTTGCAGTTGCACCAGAAGTGAGTTTTCATACAAAAACTGTTAATTACAACTAACTTTGTCCAACCAAAACGAACTTTGTACTTTGATATGAAGTTCTACCAGAAGTGAGTTTTCATACAAAAACTGTTAATTACAACTCACTTTGTCCATCCGATTCGAACTTTGTTCTTTGATTTGAAGTTCCACCAGAAGTGTGTTTTCATACAAAAACTGTTAATTACAACTAACTTTGTCCATCCGATTCGAACTTTGTTCTTTGATATGAAGTTTCACCAGAAGTGTGTTTTCATACAAAAACTGTTAATTACAACTAACTTTGTCCATCCGATTCGAACTTTGTTCTTTGATTTGAAGTTCCACCAGAAGTGTGTTTTCATACAAAAACTGTTAATTACAACTAACTTTGTCCATCCGATTCGAACTTTGTTCTTTGATTTGAAGTTCCACCAGAAGTGTGTTTTCATACAAAAACTGTTAATTACAACTAACTTTGTCCATCCGATTCGAACTTTGTTCTTTGATATGAAGTTCCACCAGAAGTGTGTTTTCATACAAAAACTGTTAATTACAACTAACTTTGTCCATCCGATTCGAACTTTGTTCTTTGATTTGAAGTTCCACCAGAAGTGTGTTTTCATACAAAAACTGTTAATTACAACTCACTTTGTCCATCCGATTCGAACTTTGTTCTTTGATTTGAAGTTCCACCAGAAGTGTGTTTTCATACAAAAACTGTTAATTACAATTAACTTTGTCCATCCGATTCGAACTTTGTTCTTTGATTTGAAGTTCCACCAGAAGTGTGTTTTCATACAAAAACTGTTAATTAGAACTAACTTTGTCCGTCCGATTCGAACTTTATTCTTTGATATGAAGTTCCACCAGAAGTGTGTTTTCATAAAAAAACTGTTAATTACAACTAACTTTGTCCATCCGATTCGAACTTTGTTCTTTGATATGAAGTTTCACCAGAAGTGAGTTTTCATACAAAAACTATTAATTACAACTAACTTTGTCCATCCGATTCGAACTTTGTACTTTGATATGAAGTTGCACCAGAAGTGAGTTTTCATAAAAAAACTGTTAATTACAACTAACTTTGTCCATCCGATTCGAACTTTGTTCTTTGATATGAAATTGCACCAGAAGTGAGTTTTCATACAAAAACTGTTAATTACAACTAACTTTGTCCATCCGATTCGAACTTTGTTCTTTGATTTGCAGTTGCACCAGAAGTGTGTTTTCATACAAAAACTGTTAGTTACATCTAACTTTGTCCATCCGATTCGAACTTTGTTCTTTGATTTGAAGTTCCACCAGAAGTGTGTTTTCATACAAAAACTGTTAATTAGAACTAACTTTGTCCGTCCGATTCGAACTTTATTCTTTGATATGAAGTTCCACCAGAAGTGTGTTTTCATAAAAAAACTGTTAATTACAACTAACTTTGTCCATCCGATTCGAACTTTGTTCTTTGATATGAAGTTTCACCAGAAGTGAGTTTTCATACAAAAACTATTAATTACAACTAACTTTGTCCATCCGATTCGAACTTTGTACTTTGATTTGCAGTTCCACCAGAAGTGTGTTTTCATACAAAAACTATTAATTACAACTAACTTTGTCCATCCGATTCGAACTTTGTTCTTTGATATGAAATTGCACCAGAAGTGAGTTTTCATACAAAAACTGTTAATTACAACTAACTTTGTCCAACCAAAACGAACTTTGTACTTTGATATGAAGTTCTACCAGAAGTGTGTTTTCATACAAAAACTGTTAATTACAACTCACTTTGTCCATCCGATTCGAACTTTGTTCTTTGATTTGAAGTTCCACCAGAAGTGTGTTTTCATACAAAAACTATTAATTACAACTAACTTTGTCCATCCGATTCGAACTTTATTCTTTGATATGAAGTTCTACCAGAAGTGAGTTTTCATACAAAAACTGTTAATTACAACTAACTTTGTCCATCCGATTCGAACTTTGTACTTTGATTTGCAGTTCCACCAGAAGTGAGTTTTCATACAAAAACTATTAATTACAACTAACTTTGTCCATCCGATTCGAACTTTGTTCTTTGATATGAAATTGCACCAGAAGTGAGTTTTCATACAAAAACTGTTAATTACAACTAACTTTGTCCAACCAAAACGAACTTTGTACTTTGATATGAAGTTCTACCAGAAGTGAGTTTTCATACAAAAACTGTTAATTACAACTAACTTTGTCCATCCGATTCGAACTTTGTTCTTTGATTTGCAGTTGCACCAGAAGTGTGTTTTCATACAAAAACTGTTAATTACAACTAACTTTGTCCATCCGATTCGAACTTTGTTCTTTGATATGAAGTTCCACCAGAAGTGTGTTTTCATACAAAAACTGTTAATTACAACTAACTTTGTCCATCCGATTCGAACTTTGTACTTTGATTTGCAGTTCCACCAGAAGTGAGTTTTCATACAAAAACTATTAATTACAACTAACTTTGTCCATCCGATTCGAACTTTGTTCTTTGATATGAAATTGCACCAGAAGTGAGTTTTCATACAAAAACTGTTAATTACAACTAACTTTGTCCAACCAAAACGAACTTTGTACTTTGATATGAAGTTCTACCAGAAGTGAGTTTTCATACAAAAACTGTTAATTACAACTAACTTTGTCCATCCGATTCGAACTTTGTTCTTTGATTTGCAGTTGCACCAGAAGTGTGTTTTCATACAAAAACTGTTAATTACAACTAACTTTGTCCATCCGATTCGAACTTTGTTCTTTGATATGAAGTTCCACCAGAAGTGTGTTTTCATACAAAAACTGTTAATTACAACTAACTTTGTCCATCCGATTCGAACTTTGTTCTTTGATTTGCAGTTGCACCAGAAGTGTGTTTTCATACAAAAACTGTTAGTTACATCTAACTTTGTCCATCCGATTCGAACTTTGTTCTTTGATTTGAAGTTCCACCAGAAGTGTGTTTTCATACAAAAACTGTTAATTAGAACTAACTTTGTCCGTCCGATTCGAACTTTATTCTTTGATATGAAGTTCCACCAGAAGTGTGTTTTCATAAAAAAACTGTTAATTACAACTAACTTTGTCCATCCGATTCGAACTTTGTTCTTTGATATGAAGTTTCACCAGAAGTGAGTTTTCATACAAAAACTATTAATTACAACTAACTTTGTCCATCCGATTCGAACTTTGTACTTTGATTTGCAGTTCCACCAGAAGTGTGTTTTCATACAAAAACTATTAATTACAACTAACTTTGTCCATCCGATTCGAACTTTGTTCTTTGATATGAAATTGCACCAGAAGTGAGTTTTCATACAAAAACTGTTAATTACAACTAACTTTGTCCAACCAAAACGAACTTTGTACTTTGATATGAAGTTCTACCAGAAGTGAGTTTTCATACAAAAACTGTTAATTACAACTAACTTTGTCCATCCGATTCGAACTTTGTTCTTTGATTTGCAGTTGCACCAGAAGTGTGTTTTCATACAAAAACTGTTAATTACAACTAACTTTGTCCATCCGATTCGAACTTTGTTCTTTGATATGAAGTTCCACCAGAAGTGTGTTTTCATACAAAAACTGTTAATTACAACTAACTTTGTCCATCCGATTCGAACTTTGTTCTTTGATTTGCAGTTGCACCAGAAGTGTGTTTTCATACAAAAACTGTTAGTTACATCTAACTTTGTCCATCCGATTCGAACTTTGTTCTTTGATTTGAAGTTCCACCAGAAGTGTGTTTTCATACAAAAACTGTTAATTACAACTAACTTTGTCCATCCGATTCGAACTTTGTACTTTGATTTGCAGTTCCACCAGAAGTGAGTTTTCATACAAAAACTATTAATTACAACTAACTTTGTCCATCCGATTCGAACTTTGTTCTTTGATATGAAATTGCACCAGAAGTGAGTTTTCATACAAAAACTGTTAATTACAACTAACTTTGTCCAACCAAAACGAACTTTGTACTTTGATATGAAGTTCTACCAGAAGTGAGTTTTCATACAAAAACTGTTAATTACAACTAACTTTGTCCATCCGATTCGAACTTTGTTCTTTGATTTGCAGTTGCACCAGAAGTGTGTTTTCATACAAAAACTGTTAATTACAACTAACTTTGTCCATCCGATTCGAACTTTGTTCTTTGATATGAAGTTCCACCAGAAGTGTGTTTTCATACAAAAACTGTTAATTACAACTAACTTTGTCCATCCGATTCGAACTTTGTTCTTTGATATGAAGTTCCACCAGAAGTGTGTTTTCCTGCAAAAACTGTTAATTACAACTAACTTTGTCCATCCGATTCGAACTTTGTTCTTTGATTTGAAGTTCCACCAGAAGTGTGTTTTCATACAAAAACTGTTAATTACAACTCACTTTGTCCATCCGATTCGAACTTTGTTCTTTGATTTGAAGTTCCACCAGAAGTGTGTTTTCATACAAAAACTGTTAATTACAACTAACTTTGTCCATCCGATTCGAACTTTGTTCTTTGATTTGAAGTTCCGCCAGAAGTGTGTTTTCATACAAAAACTGTTAATTACAACTAACTTTGTCCGTCCGATGCGAAGTTTGTTCGTTGATTTGAAGTTCCACCAGAAGTGTGTTTTCATACAAAAACTGTTAATTACAACTAACTTTGTCCATCCGATTCGAACTTTGTTCTTTGATATGAAGTTCCACCAGAAGTGTGTTTTCATGCAAAAACTGTTAATTACAACTAACTTTGTCCATCCGATGCGAACTTTGTACTTTGATATGAAGTTGCACCAGAAGTGTGTTTTCATAAAAAAACTGTTAATTACAACTAACTTTGTCCATCCGATTCGAACTTTGTTCTTTGATTTGAAGTTCCACCAGAAGTGTGTTTTCATACAAAAACTGTTAATTACAACTAACTTTGTCCGTCCGATTCGAACTTTGTTCTTTGATATGAAGTTCCACCAGAAGTGTGTTTTCATACAAAAACTGTTAATTACAACTCACTTTGTCCATCCGATTCGAACTTTGTTCTTTGATTTGCAGTTCCACCAGAAGTGTGTTTTCATACAAAAACTGTTAATTACAACTAACTTTGTCCATCCGATGCGAACTTTGTACTTTGATATGAAGTTGCACCAGAAGTGTGTTTTCATAAAAAAACTGTTAATTACAACTAACTTTGTCCATCCGATTCGAACTTTGTTCTTTGATTTGCAGTTCCACCAGAAGTGTGTTTTCATACAAAAACTGTTAATTACAACTAACTTTGTCCGTCCGATTCGAACTTTGTTCTTTGATATGAAGTTCCGCCAGAAGTGTGTTTTCATACAAAAACTGTTAATTACAACTCACTTTGTCCATCCGATTCGAACTTTGTTCTTTGATATGAAGTTCCACCAGAAGTGTGTTTTCATGCAAAAACTGTTAATTACAACTAACTTTGTCCATCCGATGCGAACTTTGTACTTTGATATGAAGTTGCACCAGAAGTGTGTTTTCATAAAAAAACTGTTAATTACAACTAACTTTGTCCATCCGATTCGAACTTTGTTCTTTGATTTGCAGTTCCACCAGAAGTGTGTTTTCATACAAAAACTGTTAATTACAACTAACTTTGTCCGTCCGATTCGAACTTTGTTCTTTGATATGAAGTTCCACCAGAAGTGTGTTTTCATACAAAAACTGTTAATTACAACTCACTTTGTCCATCTGATTCGAACTTTGTTCTTTGATTTGCAGTTCCACCAGAAGTGAGTTTTGATACAAAAACTGTTAATTACAACTAACTTTGTCCATCCGATTCGAACTTTGTTCTTTCATATGAAGTTCCACCAGAAGTGAGTTTTCATACAAAAACTGTTAATTAGAACTAACTTTGTCCATCCGATGCGAAATTTGTACTTTGATTTGCAGTTCCACCAGAAGTTTGTTTTCATACAAAAACTGTTAATTACAACTAACTTTGTCCATCCGATTCGAACTTTGTTCTTTGATATGAAGTTCCACCAGAAGTGTGTTTTCATACAAAAACTGTTAATTACAACTAACTTTGTCCATCCGATTCGAACTTTGTTCTTTGATTTGCAGTTCCACCAGAAGTTTGTTTTCATACAAAAACTGTTAATTACAACTAACTTTGTCCATCCGATTCGAACTTTGTTCTTTGATATGAAGTTCCACCAGAAGTGAGTTTTCATACAAAAACTGTTAATTACAACTAACTTTGTCCATCCGATGCGAAGTTTGTTCGTTGATTTGAAGTTCCACCAGAAGTGTGTTTTCATACAAAAACTGTTAATTACAACTAACTTTGTCCATCCGATTCGAACTTTGTTCTTTGATTTGAAGTTCCACCAGAAGTGTGTTTTCATACAAAAACTGTTAATTACAACTAACTTTGTCCATCCGATTCGAACTTTGTTCTTTGATTTGCAGTTCCACCAGAAGTTTGTTTTCATACAAAAACTGTTAATTACAACTAACTTTGTCCATCCGATTCGAACTTTGTTCTTTGATATGAAGTTCCACCAGAAGTGAGTTTTCATACAAAAACTGTTAATTACAACTAACTTTGTCCATCCGATTCGAACTTTGTTCTTTGATTTGAAGTTCCACCAGAAGTGTGTTTTCATACAAAAACTGTTAATTACAACTAACTTTGTCCGTCCGATTCGAACTTTGTTCTTTGATATGAAGTTCCACCAGAAGTGTGTTTTCATACAAAAACTGTTAATTACAACTAACTTTGTCCATCCGATTCGAACTTTGTTCTTTGATATGCAGTTCCACCAGAAGTGAGTTTTGATACAAAAACTGTTAATTACAACTAACTTTGTCCATCCGATTCGAACTTTGTTCTTTCATATGAAGTTCCACCAGAAGTGAGTTTTCATACAAAAACTGTTAATTAGAACTAACTTTGTCCATCCGATGCGAACTTTGTTCTTTGATTTGAAGTTCCGCCAGAAGTGTGTTTTCATACAAAAACTGTTAATTACAACTAACTTTGTCCGTCCGATGCGAAGTTTGTTCGTTGATTTGAAGTTCCACCAGAAGTGTGTTTTCATACAAAAACTGTTAATTACAACTAACTTTGTCCATCCGATTCGAACTTTGTACTTTGATATGAAGTTCCACCAGAAGTGTGTTTTCATACAAAAACTGTTAATTACAACTAACTTTGTCCATCCAAAACGAACTTTGTACTTTGATATGAAGTTCTACCAGAAGTGAGTTTTCATACAAAAACTGTTAATTACAACTAACTTTGTCCATCCGATTCGAACTTTGTTCTTTGATATGAAGTTGCACCAGAAGTGAGTTTTCATACAAAAACTGTTAATTACAACTAACTTTGTCCATCCGATTCGAACTTTGTTCTTTAATATGAAATTGCACCAGAAGTGAGTTTTGATACAAAAACTGTTAATTACAACTAACTTTGTCCATCCGATTCGAACTTTGTTCTTTGATATGAAGTTGCACCAGAAGTGTGTTTTCATACAAAAACTGTTAATTACAACTAACTTTGTCCATCCGATTCGAACTTTGTTCTTTGATACGCAGTTGCACCAGAAGTGTGTTTTCATACAAAAACTGTTAATTACAACTAACTTTGTCCATCCGATTCGAACTTTGTTCTTTGATACGCAGTTGCACCAGAAGTGTGTTTTCATACAAAAACTGTTAATTACAACTAACTTTGTCCATCCGATTCGAACTTTGTACTTTGATTTGCAGTTCCACCAGAAGTGAGTTTTCATACAAAAACTATTAATTACAACTAACTTTGTCCATCCGATTCGAACTTTGTTCTTTGATATGAAATTGCACCAGAAGTGAGTTTTCATACAAAAACTGTTAATTACAACTAACTTTGTCCAACCAAAACGAACTTTGTACTTTGATATGAAGTTCTACCAGAAGTGAGTTTTCATACAAAAACTGTTAATTACAACTAACTTTGTCCATCCGATTCGAACTTTGTTCTTTGATTTGCAGTTGCACCAGAAGTGTGTTTTCATACAAAAACTGTTAATTACAACTAACTTTGTCCATCCGATTCGAACTTTGTTCTTTGATATGAAGTTCTACCAGAAGTGAATTTTCATACAAAAACTGTTAATTACAACTAACTTTGTCCATCCGATTCGAACTTTGTACTTTGATACGAAGTTCCACCAGAAGTGTGTTTTCATACAAAAACTGTTAATTACAACTAACTTTGTCCATCCGATTCGAACTTTGTTCGTTGATTTGAAGTTCCACCAGAAGTGTGTTTTCATACAAAAACTGTTAATTACAACTAACTTTGTCCATCCGATTCGAACTTTGTTCTTTGATTTGCAGTTCCACCAGAAGTTTGTTTTCATACAAAAACTGTTAATTACAACTAACTTTGTCCATCCGATTCGAACTTTGTTCTTTGATATGAAGTTGCATCAGAAGTGAGTTTTCATACAAAAACTGTTAATTACAACTAACTTTGTCCATCCGATTCGAACTTTGTTCTTTGATATGAAGTTCCACCAGAAGTGAGTTTTCATACAAAAACTGTTAATTACAACTAACTTTGTCCATCCGATTCGAACTTTGTACTTTGATATGAAGTTCTACCAGAAGTGAGTTTTCATACAAAAACTGTTAATTACAACTAACTTTGTCCATCCGATTCGAAATTTGTTCTTTGATATGAAGTTCCATCAGAAGTGAGTTTTCATACAAAAACTGTTAATTACAACTAACTTTGTCCATCCGATTCGAACTTTGTTCTTTGATTTGAAGTTCCACCAGAAGTGAGTTTTCATACAAAAACTGTTAATTACAACTAACTTTGTCCATTCGATTCGAACTTTGTACTTTGATATGAAGTTCCACCAGAAGTGTGTTTTCATACAAAAACTGTTAATTACAACTTACTTTGTCCGTCCGATTCGAACTTTGTACTTTGATATGAAGTTCTACCAGAAGTGAGTTTTCATACAAAAACTGTTAATTACAACTAACTTTGTCCATCCGATTCGAACTTTGTTCTTTGATATGAAGTTCCACCAGAAGTGAGTTTTCATACAAAAACTGTTAATTACAACTAACTTTGTCCATCCGATTCGAACTTTGTTCTTTAATATGAAATTGCACCAGAAGTGTGTTTTCATACAAAAACTGTTAATTACAACTAACTTTGTCCATCCGATTCGAACTTTGTTCTTTGATATGAAGTTGCACCAGAAGTGAGTTTTCATACAAAAACTGTTAATTACAACTAACTTTGTCCATCCGATTCGAACTTTGTACTTTGATATGAAGTTCTACCAGAAGTGAGTTTTCATACAAAAACTGTTAATTACAACTAACTTTGTCCATTCGATTCGAACTTTGTACTTTGATATGAAGTTCCACCAGAAGTGTGTTTTCATACAAAAACTGTTAATTACAACTAACTTTGTCCATCCGATTCGAACTTTGTACTTTGATATGAAGTTGCACCAGAAGTGAATTTTCATACAAAAACTGTTAATTACAACTAACTTTGTCCATCCGATTCGAACTTTGTTCTTTGATATGAAGTTCCACCAGAAGTGTGTTTTCATACAAAAACTGTTAATTACAACTAACTTTGTCCGTCCGATGCGAAGTTTGTTCGTTGATTTGAAGTTCCACCAGAAGTGTGTTTTCATACAAAAACTGTTAATTACAACTAACTTTGTCCATCCGATTCGAACTTTGTTCTTTGATTTGCAGTTCCACCAGAAGTTTGTTTTCATACAAAAACTGTTAATTACAACTAACTTTGTCCATCCGATTCGAACTTTGTTCTTTGATATGAAGTTGCATCAGAAGTGAGTTTTCATACAAAAACTGTTAATTACAACTAACTTTGTCCATCCGATTCGAACTTTGTTCTTTGATATGAAGTTCCACCAGAAGTGAGTTTTCATACAAAAACTGTTAATTACAACTAACTTTGTCCATCCGATTCGAACTTTGTACTTTGATATGAAGTTCTACCAGAAGTGAGTTTTCATACAAAAACTGTTAATTACAACTAACTTTGTCCATCCGATTCGAACTTTGTTCTTTGATATGAAGTTCCACCAGAAGTGAGTTTTCATACAAAAACTGTTAATTACAACTAACTTTGTCCATCCGATTCGAACTTTGTTCTTTGATTTGAAGTTCCACCAGAAGTGAGTTTTCATACAAAAACTGTTAATTACAACTAACTTTGTCCATTCGATTCGAACTTTGTACTTTGATATGAAGTTCCACCAGAAGTGTGTTTTCATACAAAAACTGTTAATTACAACTTACTTTGTCCGTCCGATTCGAACTTTGTTCTTTGATATGAAGTTCCACCAGAAGTGAGTTTTCATACAAAAACTGTTAATTACAACTAACTTTGTCCATCCGATTCGAACTTTGTACTTTGATATGAAGTTCTACCAGAAGTGAGTTTTCATACAAAAACTGTTAATTACAACTAACTTTGTCCATCCGATTCGAACTTTGTTCTTTGATATGAAGTTCCACCAGAAGTGAGTTTTCATACAAAAACTGTTAATTACAACTAACTTTGTCCATCCGATTCGAACTTTGTTCTTTGATTTGAAGTTCCACCAGAAGTGAGTTTTCATACAAAAACTGTTAATTACAACTAACTTTGTCCATTCGATTCGAACTTTGTACTTTGATATGAAGTTCCACCAGAAGTGTGTTTTCATACAAAAACTGTTAATTACAACTTACTTTGTCCGTCCGATTCGAACTTTGTACTTTGATATGAAGTTCTACCAGAAGTGAGTTTTCATACAAAAACTGTTAATTACAACTAACTTTGTCCATCCGATTCGAACTTTGTTCTTTGATATGAAGTTCCACCAGAAGTGAGTTTTCATACAAAAACTGTTAATTACAACTAACTTTGTCCATCCGATTCGAACTTTGTTCTTTAATATGAAATTGCACCAGAAGTGAGTTTTGATACAAAAACTGTTAATTACAACTAACTTTGTCCATCCGATTCGAACTTTGTTCTTTGATATGAAGTTGCACCAGAAGTGTGTTTTCATACAAAAACTGTTAATTACAACTTACTTTGTCCGTCCGGTTCGAACTTTGTACTTTGATATGAAGTTCTACCAGAAGTGAGTTTTCATACAAAAACTGTTAATTACAACTAACTTTGTCCATTCGATTCGAACTTTGTACTTTGATATGAAGTTCCACCAGAAGTGTGTTTTCATACAAAAACTGTTAATTACAACTAACTTTGTCCATCCGATTCGAACTTTGTACTTTGATATGAAGTTGCACCAGAAGTGAATTTTCATACAAAAACTGTTAATTACAACTAACTTTGTCCATCCGATTCGAACTTTGTACTTTGATACGAAGTTCCACCAGAAGTGTGTTTTCATACAAAAACTGTTAATTACAACTAACTTTGTCCGTCCGATGCGAAGTTTGTTCGTTGATTTGAAGTTCCACCAGAAGTGTGTTTTCATACAAAAACTGTTAATTACAACTAACTTTGTCCATCCGATTCGAACTTTGTTCTTTGATTTGCAGTTCCACCAGAAGTTTGTTTTCATACAAAAACTGTTAATTACAACTAACTTTGTCCATCCGATTCGAACTTTGTTCTTTGATATGAAGTTGCATCAGAAGTGAGTTTTCATACAAAAACTGTTAATTACAACTAACTTTGTCCATCCGATTCGAACTTTGTTCTTTGATATGAAGTTCCACCAGAAGTGAGTTTTCATACAAAAACTGTTAATTACAACTAACTTTGTCCATCCGATTCGAACTTTGTACTTTGATATGAAGTTCTACCAGAAGTGAGTTTTCATACAAAAACTGTTAATTACAACTAACTTTGTCCATCCGATTCGAACTTTGTTCTTTGATATGAAGTTCCACCAGAAGTGAGTTTTCATACAAAAACTGTTAATTACAACTAACTTTGTCCATCCGATTCGAACTTTGTTCTTTGATTTGAAGTTCCACCAGAAGTGAGTTTTCATACAAAAACTGTTAATTACAACTAACTTTGTCCATTCGATTCGAACTTTGTACTTTGATATGAAGTTCCACCAGAAGTGTGTTTTCATACAAAAACTGTTAATTACAACTTACTTTGTCCGTCCGATTCGAACTTTGTACTTTGATATGAAGTTCTACCAGAAGTGAGTTTTCATACAAAAACTGTTAATTACAACTAACTTTGTCCATCCGATTCGAACTTTGTTCTTTGATATGAAGTTCCACCAGAAGTGAGTTTTCATACAAAAACTGTTAATTACAACTAACTTTGTCCATCCGATTCGAACTTTGTACTTTGATATGAAGTTGCACCAGAAGTGAATTTTCATACAAAAACTGTTAATTACAACTAACTTTGTCCATCCGATTCGAACTTTGTTCTTTGATATGAAGTTGCACCAGAAGTGTGTTTTCATACAAAAACTGTTAATTACAACTAACTTTGTCCATCCGATTCGAACTTTGTTCTTTGATACGCAGTTGCACCAGAAGTGTGTTTTCATACAAAAACTGTTAATTACAACTAACTTTGTCCATCCGATTCGAACTTTGTTCTTTGATACGCAGTTGCACCAGAAGTGTGTTTTCATACAAAAACTGTTAATTACAACTAACTTTGTCCATCCGATTCGAACTTTGTACTTTGATATGAAGTTCTACCAGAAGTGAGTTTTCATACAAAAACTGTTAATTACAACTAACTTTGTCCATCCGATTCGAACTTTGTTCTTTGATTTGCAGTTGCACCAGAAGTGTGTTTTCATACAAAAACTGTTAATTACAACTAACTTTGTCCATCCGATTCGAACTTTGTTCTTTGATATGAAGTTCTACCAGAAGTGAATTTTCATACAAAAACTGTTAATTACAACTAACTTTGTCCATCCGATTCGAACTTTGTACTTTGATACGAAGTTCCACCAGAAGTGTGTTTTCATACAAAAACTGTTAATTACAACTAACTTTGTCCATCCGATTCGAACTTTGTTCGTTGATTTGAAGTTCCACCAGAAGTGTGTTTTCATACAAAAACTGTTAATTACAACTAACTTTGTCCATCCGATTCGAACTTTGTTCTTTGATTTGCAGTTCCACCAGAAGTTTGTTTTCATACAAAAACTGTTAATTACAACTAACTTTGTCCATCCGATTCGAACTTTGTTCTTTGATATGAAGTTGCATCAGAAGTGAGTTTTCATACAAAAACTGTTAATTACAACTAACTTTGTCCATCCGATTCGAACTTTGTTCTTTGATATGAAGTTCCACCAGAAGTGAGTTTTCATACAAAAACTGTTAATTACAACTAACTTTGTCCATCCGATTCGAACTTTGTACTTTGATATGAAGTTCTACCAGAAGTGAGTTTTCATACAAAAACTGTTAATTACAACTAACTTTGTCCATCCGATTCGAACTTTGTTCTTTGATATGAAGTTCCATCAGAAGTGAGTTTTCATACAAAAACTGTTAATTACAACTAACTTTGTCCATCCGATTCGAACTTTGTTCTTTGATTTGAAGTTCCACCAGAAGTGAGTTTTCATACAAAAACTGTTAATTACAACTAACTTTGTCCATTCGATTCGAACTTTGTACTTTGATATGAAGTTCCACCAGAAGTGTGTTTTCATACAAAAACTGTTAATTACAACTTACTTTGTCCGTCCGATTCGAACTTTGTACTTTGATATGAAGTTCTACCAGAAGTGAGTTTTCATACAAAAACTGTTAATTACAACTAACTTTGTCCATCCGATTCGAACTTTGTTCTTTGATATGAAGTTCCACCAGAAGTGAGTTTTCATACAAAAACTGTTAATTACAACTAACTTTGTCCATCCGATTCGAACTTTGTTCTTTAATATGAAATTGCACCAGAAGTGTGTTTTCATACAAAAACTGTTAATTACAACTAACTTTGTCCATCCGATTCGAACTTTGTTCTTTGATATGAAGTTGCACCAGAAGTGAGTTTTCATACAAAAACTGTTAATTACAACTAACTTTGTCCATCCGATTCGAACTTTGTACTTTGATATGAAGTTCTACCAGAAGTGAGTTTTCATACAAAAACTGTTAATTACAACTAACTTTGTCCATTCGATTCGAACTTTGTACTTTGATATGAAGTTCCACCAGAAGTGAATTTTCATACAAAAACTGTTAATTACAACTAACTTTGTCCATCCGATTCGAACTTTGTTCTTTGATATGAAGTTCCACCAGAAGTGTGTTTTCATACAAAAACTGTTAATTACAACTAACTTTGTCCATCCGATTCGAACTTTGTACTTTGATATGAAGTTGCACCAGAAGTGAATTTTCATACAAAAACTGTTAATTACAACTAACTTTGTCCATCCGATTCGAACTTTGTTCTTTGATATGAAGTTCCACCAGAAGTGTGTTTTCATACAAAAACTGTTAATTACAACTAACTTTGTCCGTCCGATGCGAAGTTTGTTCGTTGATTTGAAGTTCCACCAGAAGTGTGTTTTCATACAAAAACTGTTAATTACAACTAACTTTGTCCATTCGATTCGAACTTTGTACTTTGATATGAAGTTCCACCAGAAGTGTGTTTTCATACAAAAACTGTTAATTACAACTTACTTTGTCCGTCCGATTCGAACTTTGTACTTTGATATGAAGTTCTACCAGAAGTGAGTTTTCATACAAAAACTGTTAATTACAACTAACTTTGTCCATCCGATTCGAACTTTGTTCTTTGATATGAAGTTCCACCAGAAGTGAGTTTTCATACAAAAACTGTTAATTACAACTAACTTTGTCCATCCGATTCGAACTTTGTTCTTTAATATGAAATTGCACCAGAAGTGTGTTTTCATACAAAAACTGTTAATTACAACTAACTTTGTCCATCCGATTCGAACTTTGTTCTTTGATATGAAGTTGCACCAGAAGTGAGTTTTCATACAAAAACTGTTAATTACAACTAACTTTGTCCATCCGATTCCAACTTTGTACTTTGATATGAAGTTCTACCAGAAGTGAGTTTTCATACAAAAACTGTTAATTACAACTAACTTTGTCCATTCGATTCGAACTTTGTACTTTGATATGAAGTTCCACCAGAAGTGAATTTTCATACAAAAACTGTTAATTACAACTAACTTTGTCCATCCGATTCGAACTTTGTTCTTTGATATGAAGTTCCACCAGAAGTGTGTTTTCATACAAAAACTGTTAATTACAACTAACTTTGTCCATCCGATTCGAACTTTGTTCTTTGATATGAAGTTGCACCAGAAGTGAGTTTTCATACAAAAACTGTTAATTACAACTAACTTTGTCCATCCGATTCCAACTTTGTACTTTGATATGAAGTTCTACCAGAAGTGAGTTTTCATACAAAAACTGTTAATTACAACTAACTTTGTCCATTCGATTCGAACTTTGTACTTTGATATGAAGTTCCACCAGAAGTGAATTTTCATACAAAAACTGTTAATTACAACTAACTTTGTCCATCCGATTCGAACTTTGTTCTTTGATATGAAGTTCCACCAGAAGTGTGTTTTCATACAAAAACTGTTAATTACAACTAACTTTGTCCATCCGATTCGAACTTTGTACTTTGATATGAAGTTGCACCAGAAGTGAATTTTCATACAAAAACTGTTAATTACAACTAACTTTGTCCATCCGATTCGAACTTTGTTCTTTGATTTGCAGTTCCACCAGAAGTTTGTTTTCATACAAAAACTGTTAATTACAACTAACTTTGTCCATCCGATTCGAACTTTGTTCTTTGATATGAAGTTGCATCAGAAGTGAGTTTTCATACAAAAACTGTTAATTACAACTAACTTTGTCCATCCGATTCGAACTTTGTTCTTTGATATGAAGTTCCACCAGAAGTGAGTTTTCATACAAAAACTGTTAATTACAACTAACTTTGTCCATCCGATTCGAACTTTGTACTTTGATATGAAGTTCTACCAGAAGTGAGTTTTCATACAAAAACTGTTAATTACAACTAACTTTGTCCATCCGATTCGAACTTTGTTCTTTGATATGAAGTTCCACCAGAAGTGAGTTTTCATACAAAAACTGTTAATTACAACTAACTTTGTCCATCCGATTCGAACTTTGTTCTTTGATTTGAAGTTCCACCAGAAGTGAGTTTTCATACAAAAACTGTTAATTACAACTAACTTTGTCCATTCGATTCGAACTTTGTACTTTGATATGAAGTTCCACCAGAAGTGTGTTTTCATACAAAAACTGTTAATTACAACTTACTTTGTCCGTCCGATTCGAACTTTGTTCTTTGATATGAAGTTCCACCAGAAGTGAGTTTTCATACAAAAACTGTTAATTACAACTAACTTTGTCCATCCGATTCGAACTTTGTACTTTGATATGAAGTTCTACCAGAAGTGAGTTTTCATACAAAAACTGTTAATTACAACTAACTTTGTCCATCCGATTCGAACTTTGTTCTTTGATATGAAGTTCCACCAGAAGTGAGTTTTCATACAAAAACTGTTAATTACAACTAATTTTGTCCATCCGATTCGAACTTTGTTCTTTGATTTGAAGTTCCACCAGAAGTGAGTTTTCATACAAAAACTGTTAATTACAACTAACTTTGTCCATTCGATTCGAACTTTGTACTTTGATATGAAGTTCCACCAGAAGTGTGTTTTCATACAAAAACTGTTAATTACAACTTACTTTGTCCGTCCGATTCGAACTTTGTACTTTGATATGAAGTTCTACCAGAAGTGAGTTTTCATACAAAAACTGTTAATTACAACTAACTTTGTCCATCCGATTCGAACTTTGTACTTTGATATGAAGTTGCACCAGAAGTGAATTTTCATACAAAAACTGTTAATTACAACTAACTTTGTCCATCCGATTCGAACTTTGTTCTTTGATATGAAGTTGCACCAGAAGTGTGTTTTCATACAAAAACTGTTAATTACAACTTACTTTGTCCGTCCGGTTCGAACTTTGTTCTTTGATATGAAGTTGCACCAGAAGTGTGTTTTCATACAAAAACTGTTAATTACAACTTACTTTGTCCGTCCGGTTCGAACTTTGTACTTTGATATGAAGTTCTACCAGAAGTGAGTTTTCATACAAAAACTGTTAATTACAACTAACTTTGTCCATTCGATTCGAACTTTGTACTTTGATATGAAGTTCCACCAGAAGTGTGTTTTCATACAAAAACTGTTAATTACAACTAACTTTGTCCATCCGATTCGAACTTTGTACTTTGATATGAAGTTGCACCAGAAGTGAATTTTCATACAAAAACTGTTAATTACAACTAACTTTGTCCATCCGATTCGAACTTTGTACTTTGATACGAAGTTCCACCAGAAGTGTGTTTTCATACAAAAACTGTTAATTACAACTAACTTTGTCCATCCGTTTCGAACTTTGTTCTTTAATATGAAATTGCACCAGAAGTGAGTTTTGATACAAAAACTGTTAATTACAACTAACTTTGTCCATCCGATTCGAACTTTGTTCTTTGATATGAAGTTGCACCAGAAGTGTGTTTTCATACAAAAACTGTTAATTACAACTTACTTTGTCCGTCCGGTTCGAACTTTGTACTTTGATATGAAGTTCTACCAGAAGTGAGTTTTCATACAAAAACTGTTAATTACAACTAACTTTGTCCATTCGATTCGAACTTTGTACTTTGATATGAAGTTCCACCAGAAGTGTGTTTTCATACAAAAACTGTTAATTACAACTAACTTTGTCCATCCGATTCGAACTTTGTACTTTGATACGAAGTTCCACCAGAAGTGTGTTTTCATACAAAAACTGTTAATTACAACTAACTTTGTCCGTCCGATGCGAAGTTTGTTCGTTGATTTGAAGTTCCACCAGAAGTGTGTTTTCATACAAAAACTGTTAATTACAACTAACTTTGTCCATCCGATTCGAACTTTGTTCTTTGATTTGCAGTTCCACCAGAAGTTTGTTTTCATACAAAAACTGTTAATTACAACTAACTTTGTCCATCCGATTCGAACTTTGTTCTTTGATATGAAGTTGCATCAGAAGTGAGTTTTCATACAAAAACTGTTAATTACAACTAACTTTGTCCATCCGATTCGAACTTTGTTCTTTGATATGAAGTTCCACCAGAAGTGAGTTTTCATACAAAAACTGTTAATTACAACTAACTTTGTCCATCCGATTCGAACTTTGTACTTTGATATGAAGTTCTACCAGAAGTGAGTTTTCATACAAAAACTGTTAATTACAACTAACTTTGTCCATCCGATTCGAACTTTGTTCTTTGATATGAAGTTCCACCAGAAGTGAGTTTTCATACAAAAACTGTTAATTACAACTAACTTTGTCCATCCGATTCGAACTTTGTTCTTTGATTTGAAGTTCCACCAGAAGTGAGTTTTCATACAAAAACTGTTAATTACAACTAACTTTGTCCATTCGATTCGAACTTTGTACTTTGATATGAAGTTCCACCAGAAGTGTGTTTTCATACAAAAACTGTTAATTACAACTTACTTTGTCCGTCCGATTCGAACTTTGTACTTTGATATGAAGTTCTACCAGAAGTGAGTTTTCATACAAAAACTGTTAATTACAACTAACTTTGTCCATCCGATTCGAACTTTGTTCTTTGATATGAAGTTCCACCAGAAGTGAGTTTTCATACAAAAACTGTTAATTACAACTAACTTTGTCCATCCGATTCGAACTTTGTTCTTTAATATGAAATTGCACCAGAAGTGAGTTTTGATACAAAAACTGTTAATTACAACTAACTTTGTCCATCCGATTCGAACTTTGTTCTTTGATATGAAGTTCCACCAGAAGTGTGTTTTCATACAAAAACTGTTAATTACAACTAACTTTGTCCATCCGATTCGAACTTTGTACTTTGATATGAAGTTGCACCAGAAGTGAATTTTCATACAAAAACTGTTAATTACAACTAACTTTGTCCATCCGATTCGAACTTTGTACTTTGATATGAAGTTGCACCAGAAGTGAATTTTCATACAAAAACTGTTAATTACAACTAACTTTGTCCATCCGATTCGAACTTTGTACTTTGATACGAAGTTCCACCAGAAGTGTGTTTTCATACAAAAACTGTTAATTACAACTTACTTTGTCCGTCCGATTCGAACTTTGTACTTTGATACGAAGTTCCACCAGAAGTGTGTTTTCATACAAAAACTGTTAATTACAACTAACTTTGTCCATCCGATTCGAACTTTGTTCTTTGATATGAAGTTCCACCAGAAGTGTGTTTTCATACAAAAACTGTTAATTACAACTAACTTTGTCCATCCGATTCGAACTTTGTACTTTGATATGAAGTTGCACCAGAAGTGAATTTTCATACAAAAACTGTTAATTACAACTAACTTTGTCCATCCGATTCGAACTTTGTACTTTGATACGAAGTTCCACCAGAAGTGTGTTTTCATACAAAAACTGTTAATTACAACTAACTTTGTCCGTCCGATGCGAAGTTTGTTCGTTGATTTGAAGTTCCACCAGAAGTGTGTTTTCATACAAAAACTGTTAATTACAACTAACTTTGTCCATCCGATTCGAACTTTGTTCTTTGATTTGCAGTTCCACCAGAAGTGTGTTTTCATACAAAAACTGTTAATTACAACTAACTTTGTCCATCCGATTCGAACTTTGTTCTTTGATATGAAGTTGCATCAGAAGTGAGTTTTCATACAAAAACTGTTAATTACAACTAACTTTGTCCATCCGATTCGAACTTTGTTCTTTGATATGAAGTTCCACCAGAAGTGAGTTTTCATACAAAAACTGTTAATTACAACTAACTTTGTCCATCCGATTCGAACTTTGTACTTTGATATGAAGTTCTACCAGAAGTGAGTTTTCATACAAAAACTGTTAATTACAACTAACTTTGTCCATCCGATTCGAACTTTGTTCTTTGATATGAAGTTCCACCAGAAGTGAGTTTTCATACAAAAACTGTTAATTACAACTAACTTTGTCCATCCGATTCGAACTTTGTTCTTTGATTTGAAGTTCCACCAGAAGTGAGTTTTCATACAAAAACTGTTAATTACAACTAACTTTGTCCATTCGATTCGAACTTTGTACTTTGATATGAAGTTCCACCAGAAGTGTGTTTTCATACAAAAACTGTTAATTACAACTTACTTTGTCCGTCCGATTCGAACTTTGTACTTTGATATGAAGTTGCACCAGAAGTGAGTTTTCATACAAAAACTGTTAATTACAACTAACTTTGTCCATCCGATTCGAACTTTGTTCTTTGATATGAAGTTCCACCAGAAGTGAGTTTTCATACAAAAACTGTTAATTACAACTAACTTTGTCCATCCGATTCGAACTTTGTTCTTTAATATGAAATTGCACCAGAAGTGAGTTTTGATACAAAAACTGTTAATTACAACTAACTTTGTCCATCCGATTCGAACTTTGTTCTTTGATATGAAGTTGCACCAGAAGTGAGTTTTCATACAAAAACTGTTAATTACAACTAACTTTGTCCATCCGATTCGAACTTTGTTCTTTGATTCGCAGTTGCACCAAAAGTGTGTTTTCATACAAAAACTGTTAATTACAACTAACTTTGTCCATCCGATTCGAACTTTGTTCTTTGATTTGAAGTTCCACCAGAAGTGTGTTTTCATACAAAAACTGTTAATTACAACTAACTTTGTCCGTCCGATTCGAACTTTGTACTTTGATATGAAGTTCTACCAGAAGTGTGTTTTCATACAAAAACTGTTAATTACAACTAACTTTGTCCGTCCGATTCGAACTTTGTTCTTTGATATGAAGGTCCACCAGAAGTTTGTTTTCATACAAAAACTGTTAATTACAACTAACTTTGTCCATCCGATTCGAACTTTGTTCTTTGATTCGCAGTTGCACCAGAAGTGTGTTTTCATACAAAAACTGTTAATTACAACTAACTTTGTCCGTCCGATTCGAACTTTGTTCTTTGATATGAAGTTCCACCAGAAGTGAGTTTTCATACAAAAACTGTTAATTACAACTAACTTTGTCCATCCGATTCGAACTTTGTTCTTTGATTTGCAGTTGCACCAGAAGTGTGTTTTCATACAAAAACTGTTAATTACAACTAACTTTGTCCATCCGATTCGAACTTTGTTCTTTGATATGAAGTTCCACCAGAAGTGAGTTTTCATACAAAAACTGTTAATTACAACTAACTTTGTCCATCCGATTCGAACTTTGTACTTTGATATGAAGTTCTACCAGAAGTGTGTTTTCATACAAAAACTGTTAATTACAACTAACTTTGTCCATCCGATTCGAACTTTGTACTTTGATATGAAGTTGCACCAGAAGTGTGTTTTCATACAAAAACTGTTAATTACAACTAACTTTGTCCATCCGATTCGAACTTTGTTCTTTGATTTGAAGTTCCACCAGAAGTGTGTTTTCATACAAAAACTGTTAATTACAACTAACTTTGTCCGTCCGATTCGAACTTCGTTCTTTGATATGAAGTTCCACCAGAAGTGTGTTTTCATACAAAAACTGTTAATTACAACTAACTTTGTCCGTCCGATTCGAACTTTGTTCTTTGATATGAAGTTCCACCAGAAGTGAGTTTTCATACAAAAACTGTTAATTACAACTAACTTTGTCCATCCGATTCGAACTTTGTACTTTGATATGAAGTTGCACCAGAAGTGTGTTTTCATACAAAAACTGTTAATTACAACTAACTTTGTCCATCCGATTCGAACTTTGTTCTTTGATTTGAAGTTCCACCAGAAGTGTGTTTTCATACAAAAACTGTTAATTACAACTAACTTTGTCCATCCGATTCGAACTTTGTTCTTTGATATGAAATTGCACCAGAAGTGAGTTTTGATACAAAAACTGTTAATTACAACTAACTTTGTCCGTCCGATTCGAACTTTGTTCTTTGATATGAAGTTCCACCAGAAGTGAGTTTTCATACAAAAACTGTTAATTACAACTAACTTTGTCCATCCGATTCGAACTTTGTTCTTTGATTTGCAGTTGCACCAGAAGTGTGTTTTCATACAAAAACTGTTAATTACAACTAACTTTGTCCATCCGATTCGAACTTTGTTCTTTGATATGAAGTTCCACCAGAAGTGAGTTTTCATACAAAAACTGTTAATTACAACTAACTTTGTCCATCCGATTCGAACTTTGTACTTTGATATGAAGTTCTACCAGAAGTGTGTTTTCATACAAAAACTGTTAATTACAACTAACTTTGTCCATCCGATTCGAACTTTGTACTTTGATATGAAGTTGCACCAGAAGTGTGTTTTCATACAAAAACTGTTAATTACAACTAACTTTGTCCATCCGATTCGAACTTTGTTCTTTGATTTGAAGTTCCACCAGAAGTGTGTTTTCATACAAAAACTGTTAATTACAACTAACTTTGTCCGTCCGATTCGAACTTCGTTCTTTGATATGAAGTTCCACCAGAAGTGTGTTTTCATACAAAAACTGTTAATTACAACTAACTTTGTCCATCCGATTCGAACTTTGTTCTTTGATATGAAGTTCCACCAGAAGTGTGTTTTCATACAAAAACTGTTAATTACAACTAACTTTGTCCATCCGATTCGAACTTTGTACTTTGATATGAAGTTGCACCAGAAGTGAATTTTCATACAAAAACTGTTAATTACAACTAACTTTGTCCATCCGATTCGAACTTTGTACTTTGATATGAAGTTGCACCAGAAGTGAATTTTCATACAAAAACTGTTAATTACAACTAACTTTGTCCATCCGATTCGAACTTTGTACTTTGATACGAAGTTCCACCAGAAGTGTGTTTTCATACAAAAACTGTTAATTACAACTTACTTTGTCCGTCCGATTCGAACTTTGTACTTTGATACGAAGTTCCACCAGAAGTGTGTTTTCATACAAAAACTGTTAATTACAACTAACTTTGTCCATCCGATTCGAACTTTGTTCTTTGATATGAAGTTCCACCAGAAGTGTGTTTTCATACAAAAACTGTTAATTACAACTAACTTTGTCCATCCGATTCGAACTTTGTACTTTGATATGAAGTTGCACCAGAAGTGTGTTTTCATACAAAAACTGTTAATTACAACTAACTTTGTCCATCCGATTCGAACTTTGTACTTTGATACGAAGTTCCACCAGAAGTGTGTTTTCATACAAAAACTGTTAATTACAACTAACTTTGTCCATCCGATTCGAACTTTGTACTTTGATATGAAATTGCACCAGAAGTGTGTTTTCATACAAAAACTGTTAATTACAACTAACTTTGTCCATCCGATTCGAACTTTGTTCTTTGATATGAAGTTCCACCAGAAGTGTGTTTTCATACAAAAACTGTTAATTACAACTAACTTTGTCCATCCGATTCGAACTTTGTACTTTGATATGAAGTTGCACCAGAAGTGAATTTTCATACAAAAACTGTTAATTACAACTAACTTTGTCCGTCCGATTCGAACTTTGTACTTTGATACGAAGTTCCACCAGAAATGTGTTTTCATACAAAAACTGTTAATTACAACTAACTTTGTCCATCCGATTCGAACTTTGTACTTTGATATGAAATTGCACCAGAAGTGTGTTTTCATACAAAAACTGTTAATTACAACTAACTTTGTCCATCCGATTCGAACTTTGTACTTTGATACGAAGTTCCACCAGAAGTGTGTTTTCATACAAAAACTGTTAATTACAACTTACTTTGTCCGTCCGATTCGAACTTTGTACTTTGATACGAAGTTCCACCAGAAATGTGTTTTCATACAAAAACTGTTAATTACAACTAACTTTGTCCATCCGATTCGAACTTCGTTCTTTGATATGAAGTTCCACCAGAAGTGTGTTTTCATACAAAAACTGTTAATTACAACTAACTTTGTCCATCCGATTCGAACTTTGTTCTTTGATATGAAGTTCCACCAGACGTGTGTTTTCATACAAAAACTGTTAATTACAACTAACTTTGTCCATCCGATTCGAACTTTGTACTTTGATATGAAGTTCTACCAGAAGTGTGTTTTCATACAAAAACTGTTAATTACAACTAACTTTGTCCGTCCGATTCGAACTTTGTTCTTTGATATGAAGTTCCACCAGAAGTGTGTTTTCATACAAAAACTGTTAATTACAACTAACTTTGTCCATCCGATTCGAACTTTGTTCTTTGATATGAAGTTCCACCAGAAGTGTGTTTTCATACAAAAACTGTTAATTACAACTAACTTTGTCCATCCGATTCGAACTTTGTACTTTGATATGAAGTTGCACCAGAAGTGAATTTTCATACAAAAACTGTTAATTACAACTAACTTTGTCCATCCGATTCGAACTTTGTACTTTGATACGAAGTTCCACCAGAAGTGTGTTTTCATACAAAAACTGTTAATTACAACTTACTTTGTCCGTCCGATTCGAACTTTGTACTTTGATACGAAGTTCCACCAGAAGTGTGTTTTCATACAAAAACTGTTAATTACAACTAACTTTGTCCATCCGATTCGAACTTTGTACTTTGATACGAAGTTCCACCAGAAGTGTGTTTTCATACAAAAACTGTTAATTACAACTAACTTTGTCCATCCGATTCGAACTTTGTACTTTGATATGAAATTGCACCAGAAGTGTGTTTTCATACAAAAACTGTTAATTACAACTAACTTTGTCCATCCGATTCGAACTTTGTTCTTTAATATGAAATTGCACCAGAAGTGAGTTTTGATACAAAAACTGTTAATTACAACTAACTTTGTCCATCCGATTCGAACTTTGTTCTTTGATATGAAGTTGCATCAGAAGTGAGTTTTCATACAAAAACTGTTAATTACAACTAACTTTGTCCATCCGATTCGAACTTTGTTCTTTGATTCGCAGTTGCACCAGAAGTGTGTTTTCATACAAAAACTGTTAATTACAACTAACTTTGTCCATCCGATTCGAACTTTGTTCTTTGATTTGAAGTTCCACCAGAAGTGAGTTTTCATACAAAAATTGTTAATTACAACTAACTTTGTCCATCCGATTCGAACTTTGTACTTTGATATGAAGTTCTACCAGAAGTGTGTTTTCATACAAAAACTGTTAATTACAACTTACTTTGTCCGTCCGATTCGAACTTTGTACTTTGATATGAAGTTCTACCAGAAGTGAGTTTTCATACAAAAACTGTTAATTACAACTAACTTTGTCCATCCGATTCGAACTTTGTTCTTTGATATGAAGTTCCACCAGAAGTGAGTTTTCATACAAAAACTGTTAATTACAACTAACTTTGTCCATCCGATTCGAACTTTGTACTTTGATATGAAGTTGCACCAGAAGTGAATTTTCATACAAAAACTGTTAATTACAACTAACTTTGTCCATCCGATTCGAACTTTGTTCTTTGATATGAAGTTCCACCAGAAGTGAATTTTCATACAAAAACTGTTAATTACAACTTACTTTGTCCGTCCGATTCGAACTTTGTACTTTGATATGAAGTTCTACCAGAAGTGAGTTTTCATACAAAAACTGTTAATTACAACTAACTTTGTCCATCCGATTCGAACTTTGTTCTTTGATATGAAGTTCTACCAGAAGTGAGTTTTCATACAAAAATTGTTAATTACAACTAACTTTGTCCATCCGATTCGAACTTTGTTCTTTGATATGAAGTTCTACCAGAAGTGAGTTTTCATACAAAAACTGTTAATTACAACTAACTTTGTCCATCCGATTCGAACTTTGTTCTTTGATATGAAGTTCCACCAGAAGTGAATTTTCATACAAAAACTGTTAATTACAACTTACTTTGTCCGTCCGATTCGAACTTTGTACTTTGATATGAAGTTCTACCAGAAGTGAGTTTTCATACAAAAACTGTTAATTACAACTAACTTTGTCCATCCGATTCGAACTTTGTTCTTTGATATGAAGTTCCACCAGAAGTGAGTTTTCATACAAAAACTGTTAATTACAACTAACTTTGTCCATCCGATTCGAACTTTGTACTTTGATATGAAGTTCTACCAGAAGTGTGTTTTCATACAAAAACTGTTAATTACAACTTACTTTGTCCGTCCGATTCGAACTTTGTACTTTGATATGAAGTTCTACCAGAAGTGAGTTTTCATACAAAAACTGTTAATTACAACTAACTTTGTCCATCCGATTCGAACTTTGTTCTTTGATTTGAAGTTCCACCAGAAGTGTGTTTTCATACAAAAACTGTTAATTACAACTAACTTTGTCCATCCGATTCGAACTTTGTTCTTTGATTTGAAGTTCCACCAGAAGTGAGTTTTCATACAAAAACTGTTAATTACAACTAACTTTGTCCATCCGATTCGAACTTTGTACTTTGATATGAAGTTCTACCAGAAGTGTGTTTTCATACAAAAACTGTTAATTACAACTAACTTTGTCCATCCGATTCGAACTTTGTACTTTGATATGAAGTTGCACCAGAAGTGAATTTTCATACAAAAACTGTTAATTACAACTAACTTTGTCTGTCCGATTCAAACTTTGTTCTTTGATATGAAGTTCCACCAGAAGTGTGTTTTCATACAAAAACTGTTAATTACAACTAACTTTGTCCATCCGATTCGAACTTTGTTCTTTGATTTGAAGTTCCACCAGAAGTGTGTTTTCATACAAAAACTGTTAATTACAACTAACTTTGTCCATCCGATTCGAACTTTGTTCTTTGATTTGAAGTTCCACCAGAAGTGAGTTTTCATACAAAAACTGTTAATTACAACTAACTTTGTCCATCCGATTCGAACTTTGTTCTTTGATTTGAAGTTCCACCAGAAGTGAGTTTTCATACAAAAACTGTTAATTACAACTAACTTTGTCCATCCGATTCGAACTTTGTACTTTGATATGAAGTTCTACCAGAAGTGTGTTTTCATACAAAAACTGTTAATTACAACTAACTTTGTCCATCCGATTCGAACTTTGTACTTTGATATGAAGTTGCACCAGAAGTGAATTTTCATACAAAAACTGTTAATTACAACTAACTTTGTCCGTCCGATTCAAACTTTGTTCTTTGATATGAAGTTCCACCAGAAGTGTGTTTTCATACAAAAACTGTTAATTACAACTAACTTTGTCCATCCGATTCGAACTTTGTTCTTTGATTTGAAGTTCCACCAGAAGTGTGTTTTCATACAAAAACTGTTAATTACAACTAACTTTGTCCATCCGATTCGAACTTTGTACTTTGATATGAAGTTGCACCAGAAGTGAATTTTCATACAAAAACTGTTAATTACAACTAACTTTGTCCATCCGATTCGAACTTCGTTCTTTGATATGAAGTTCCACCAGAAGTGTGTTTTCATACAAAAACTGTGAATTACAACTAACTTTGTCCATCCGATTCGAACTTTGTTCTTTGATATGAAGTTCCACCAGAAGTGTGTTTTCATACAAAAACTGTTAATTACAACTTACTTTGTCCGTCCGACTCGAACTTTATTCTTTGATATGAAGTTCCACCAGAAGTGTGTTTTCATACAAAAACTGTTAATTACAACTAACTTTGTCCATCCGATTCGAACTTTGTTCTTTGATATGAAGTTGCATCAGAAGTGAGTTTTCATACAAAAACTGTTAATTACAACTAACTTTGTCCATCCGATTCGAACTTTGTACTTTGATATGAAGTTCTACCAGAAGTGTGTTTTCATACAAAAACTGTTAATTACAACTAACTTTGTCCATCCGATTCGAACTTTGTACTTTGATATGAAGTTGCACCAGAAGTGAATTTTCATACAAAAACTGTTAATTACAACTAACTTTGTCCGTCCGATTCAAACTTTGTTCTTTGATATGAAGTTCCACCAGAAGTGTGTTTTCATACAAAAACTGTTAATTACAACTAACTTTGTCCATCCGATTCGAACTTTGTTCTTTGATTTGAAGTTCCACCAGAAGTGAATTTTCATACAAAAACTGTTAATTACAACTAACTTTGTCCATCCGATTCGAACTTCGTTCTTTGATATGAAGTTCCACCAGAAGTGTGTTTTCATACAAAAACTGTGAATTACAACTAACTTTGTCCATCCGATTCGAACTTTGTTCTTTGATATGAAGTTCCACCAGAAGTGTGTTTTCATACAAAAACTGTTAATTACAACTTACTTTGTCCGTCCGACTCGAACTTTATTCTTTGATATGAAGTTCCACCAGAAGTGTGTTTTCATACAAAAACTGTTAATTACAACTAACTTTGTCCATCCGATTCGAACTTTGTACTTTGATATGAAGTTGCACCAGAAGTGAATTTTCATACAAAAACTGTTAATTACAACTAACTTTGTCCATCCGATTCGAACTTCGTTCTTTGATATGAAGTTCCACCAGAAGTGTGTTTTCATACAAAAACTGTGAATTACAACTAACTTTGTCCATCCGATTCGAACTTCGTTCTTTGATATGAAGTTCCACCAGAAGTGTGTTTTCATACAAAAACTGTGAATTACAACTTACTTTGTCCGTCCGACTCGAACTTTATTCTTTGATATGAAGTTCCACCAGAAGTGTGTTTTCATACAAAAACTGTTAATTACAACTTACTTTGTCCGTCCGACTCGAACTTTATTCTTTGATATGAAGTTCCACCAGAAGTGTGTTTTCATACAAAAACTGTTAATTACAACTAACTTTGTCCATCCGATTCGAACTTTGTTCTTTGATATGAAATTGCACCAGAAGTGAGTTTTCATACAAAAACTGTTAATTACAACTAACTTTGTCCAACCAAAACGAACTTTGTACTTTGATATGAAGTTCTACCAGAAGTGAGTTTTCATACAAAAACTGTTAATTACAACTAACTTTGTCCAACCAAAACGAACTTTGTACTTTGATATGAAGTTCCACCAGAAGTGTGTTTTCATAAAAAAAACTGTTAATTACAACTTACTTTGTCCGTCCGATTCGAACTTCGTTCTTTGATATGAAGTTCCACCAGAAGTGTGTTTTCATACAAAAACTGTTAATTACAACTAACTTTGTCCATCCGATTCGAACTTTGTTCTTTGATTTGAAGTTCCACCAGAAGTGAGTTTTCATACAAAAACTGTTAATTACAACTAACTTTGTCCATCCAAAACGAACTTTGTTCTTTCATATGAAGTTCCACCAGAAGTGTGTTTTCATACAAAAACTGTTAATTACAACTAACTTTGTCCATCCGATTCGAACTTTGTTCTTTGATTTGAAGTTCCACCAGAAGTGAGTTTTCATACAAAAACTGTTAATTACAACTAACTTTGTCCATCCGATTCGAACTTTGTACTTTGATATGAAGTTCTACCAGAAGTGTGTTTTCATACAAAAACTGTTAATTACAACTAACTTTGTCCATCCGATTCGAACTTTGTTCTTTGATTTGAAGTTCCACCAGAAGTGTGTTTTCATAAAAAATCTGTTAATTACAACTTACTTTGTCCGTCCGATTCGAACTTCGTTCTTTGATATGAAGTTCCACCAGAAGTGTGTTTTCATACAAAAACTGTTAATTACAACTAACTTTGTCCATCCGATTCGAACTTCGTTCTTTAATATGAAGTTCCACCAGAAGTGTGTTTTCATACAAAAACTGTTAATTACAACTAACTTTGTCCATCCGATTCGAACTTTGTTCTTTGATATGAAGTTCCACCAGAAGTGTGTTTTCATACAAAAACTGTTAATTACAACTAACTTTGTCCATCCGATTCGAACTTTGTACTTTGATATGAAGTTGCACCAGAAGTGAATTTTCATACAAAAACTGTTAATTACAACTAACTTTGTCCATCCGATTCGAACTTTGTTCTTTGATATGAAGTTCTACCAGAAGTGTGTTTTCATACAAAAACTGTTAATTACAACTAACTTTGTCCGTCCGATTCGAACTTTGTTCTTTGATATGAAGTTCCACCAGAAGTGTGTTTTCATACAAAAACTGTTAATTACAACTAACTTTGTCCATCCGATTCGAACTTTGTTCTTTGATATGAAGTTCCACCAGAAGTGTGTTTTCATACAAAAACTGTTAATTACAACTAACTTTGTCCATCCGATTCGAACTTTGTACTTTGATATGAAGTTGCACCAGAAGTGAATTTTCATACAAAAACTGTTAATTACAACTAACTTTGTCCATCCGATTCGAACTTTGTACTTTGATACGAAGTTCCACCAGAAGTGTGTTTTCATACAAAAACTGTTAATTACAACTAACTTTGTCCGTCCGATTCGAACTTTGTACTTTGATACGAAGTTCCACCAGAAGTGTGTTTTCATACAAAAACTGTTAATTACAACTAACTTTGTCCATCCGATTCGAACTTTGTTCTTTAATATGAAATTGCACCAGAAGTGAGTTTTGATACAAAAACTGTTAATTACAACTAACTTTGTCCATCCGATTCGAACTTTGTTCTTTGATATGAAGTTGCACCAGAAGTGAGTTTTCATACAAAAACTGTTAATTACAACTAACTTTGTCCATCCGATTCGAACTTTGTTCTTTGATTCGCAGTTGCACCAGAAGTGTGTTTTCATACAAAAACTGTTAATTACAACTAACTTTGTCCATCCGATTCGAACTTTGTTCTTTGATTTGAAGTTCCACCAGAAGTGAGTTTTCATACAAAAACTGTTAATTACAACTAACTTTGTCCATTCGATTCGAACTTTGTACTTTGATATGAAGTTCCACCAGAAGTGTGTTTTCATACAAAAACTGTTAATTACAACTTACTTTGTCCGTCCGATTCGAACTTTGTACTTTGATATGAAGTTCTACCAGAAGTGAGTTTTCATACAAAAACTGTTAATTACAACTAACTTTGTCCATCCGATTCGAACTTTGTTCTTTGATATGAAGTTCCACCAGAAGTGAGTTTTCATACAAAAACTGTTAATTACAACTAACTTTGTCCATCCGATTCGAACTTTGTTCTTTGATTTGAAGTTCCACCAGAAGTGTGTTTTCATACAAAAACTGTTAATTACAACTAACTTTGTCCATCCGATTCGAACTTTGTTCTTTGATTCGCAGTTGCACCAAAAGTGTGTTTTCATACAAAAACTGTTAATTACAACTAACTTTGTCCATCCGATTCGAACTTTGTTCTTTGATTCGCAGTTGCACCAAAAGTGTGTTTTCATACAAAAACTGTTAATTACAACTAACTTTGTCCATCCGATTCGAACTTTGTTCTTTGATTTGAAGTTCCACCAGAAGTGTGATTTCATACAAAAACTGTTAATTACAACTAACTTTGTCCATCCGATTCGAATTTTGTACTTTGATATGAAGTTCTACCAGAAGTGTGTTTTCATACAAAAACTGTTAATTACAACTAACTTTGTCCGTCCGATTCGAACTTTGTTCTTTGATATGAAGGTCCACCAGAAGTGTGTTTTCATACAAAAACTGTTAATTACAACTAACTTTGTCCATCCAAAACGAACTTTGTACTTTGATATGAAGTTCTACCAGAAGTGAGTTTTCATACAAAAACTGTTAATTACAACTAACTTTGTCCATCCGATTCGAACTTTGTACTTTGATATGAAGTTCTACCAGAAGTGAGTTTTCATACAAAAACTGTTAATTACAACTAACTTTGTCCATCCGATTCGAACTTTGTTCTTTGATTTGCAGTTGCACCAGAAGTGTGTTTTCATACAAAAACTGTTAATTACAACTAACTTTGTCCATCCGATTCGAACTTTGTTCTTTGATTTGAAGTTCCACCAGAAGTGAGTTTTCATACAAAAACTGTTAATTACAACTAACTTTGTCCATCCGATTCGAACTTTGTACTTTGATATGAAGTTCTACCAGAAGTGTGTTTTCATACAAAAACTGTTAATTACAACTAACTTTGTCCATCCGATTCGAACTTTGTACTTTGATATGAAGTTGCACCAGAAGTGAATTTTCATACAAAAACTGTTAATTACAACTAACTTTGTCCATCCGATTCGAACTTTGTTCTTTGATTTGAAGTTCCACCAGAAGTGTGTTTTCATACAAAAACTGTTAATTACAACTTACTTTGTCCGTCCGATTCGAACTTTGTACTTTGATACGAAGTTCCACCAGAAGTGTGTTTTCATACAAAAACTGTTAATTACAACTAACTTTGTCCATCCGATTCGAACTTTGTTCGTTGATTCGCAGTTGCACCAGAAGTGTGTTTTCATACAAAAACTGTTAATTACAACTAACTTTGTCCATCCGATTCGAACTTTGTACTTTGATATGAAGTTGCACCAGAAGTGAATTTTCATACAAAAACTGTTAATTACAACTAACTTTGTCCATCCGATTCGAACTTTGTACTTTGATATGAAGTTGCACCAGAAGTGAATTTTCATACAAAAACTGTTAATTACAACTAACTTTGTCCATCCGATTCGAACTTTGTACTTTGATACGAAGTTCCACCAGAAGTGTGTTTTCATACAAAAACTGTTAATTACAACTTACTTTGTCCGTCCGATTCGAACTTTGTACTTTGATACGAAGTTCCACCAGAAGTGTGTTTTCATACAAAAACTGTTAATTACAACTAACTTTGTCCATCCGATTCGAACTTTGTTCTTTGATATGAAGTTCCACCAGAAGTGTGTTTTCATACAAAAACTGTTAATTACAACTAACTTTGTCCATCCGATTCGAACTTTGTACTTTGATATGAAGTTGCACCAGAAGTGAATTTTCATACAAAAACTGTTAATTACAACTAACTTTGTCCATCCGATTCGAACTTTGTACTTTGATACGAAGTTCCACCAGAAGTGTGTTTTCATACAAAAACTGTTAATTACAACTAACTTTGTCCGTCCGATGCGAAGTTTGTTCGTTGATTTGAAGTTCCACCAGAAGTGTGTTTTCATACAAAAACTGTTAATTACAACTAACTTTGTCCATCCGATTCGAACTTTGTTCTTTGATTTGCAGTTCCACCAGAAGTTTGTTTTCATACAAAAACTGTTAATTACAACTAACTTTGTCCGTCCGATTCGAACTTTGTTCTTTCATATGAAGTTCCACCAGAAGTGAGTTTTCATACAAAAACTGTTAATTAGAACTAACTTTGTCCATCCGATGCGAAATTTGTACTTTGATTTGCAGTTCCACCAGAAGTGTGTTTTCATACAAAAACTGTTAATTACAACTAACTTTGTCCATCCGATTCGAACTTTGTTCTTTGATATGAAGTTCCACCAGAAGTGTGTTTTCATACAAAAACTGTTAATTACAACTAACTTTGTCCATCCGATTCGAACTTTGTTCTTTGATTTGCAGTTCCACCAGAAGTTTGTTTTCATACAAAAACTGTTAATTACAACTAACTTTGTCCATCCGATTCGAACTTTGTACTTTGATATGAAGTTGCACCAGAAGTGAATTTTCATACAAAAACTGTTAATTACAACTAACTTTGTCCATCCGATTCGAACTTTGTTCTTTGATTTGCAGTTCCACCAGAAGTTTGTTTTCATACAAAAACTGTTAATTACAACTAACTTTGTCCATCCGATTCGAACTTTGTTCTTTGATTTGAAGTTCCACCAGAAGTGTGTTTTCATACAAAAACTGTTAATTACAACTAACTTTGTCCATCCGATTCGAACTTTGTTCTTTGATTTGCAGTTCCACCAGAAGTGTGTTTTCATACAAAAACTGTTAATTACAACTAACTTTGTCCATCCGATTCGAACTTTGTTCTTTGATTTGAAGTTCCGCCAGAAGTGTGTTTTCATACAAAAACTGTTAATTACAACTAACTTTGTCCATCCGATTCGAACTTTGTTCTTTGATATGAAGTTCCACCAGAAGTGAGTTTTGATACAAAAACTGTTAATTACAACTAACTTTGTCCATCCGATTCGAACTTTGTTCTTTCATATGAAGTTCCACCAGAAGTGAGTTTTCATACAAAAACTGTTAATTAGAACTAACTTTGTCCATCCGATGCGAACTTTGTACTTTGATATGAAGTTGCACCAGAAGTGTGTTTTCATACAAAAACTGTTAATTACAACTAACTTTGTCCATCCGATTCGAACTTTGTTCTTTGATTTGCAGTTCCACCAGAAGTGTGTTTTCATACAAAAACTGTTAATTACAACTAACTTTGTCCATCCGATTCGAACTTTGTTCTTTGATTTGAAGTTCCACCAGAAGTGTGTTTTCATACAAAAACTGTTAATTACAACTAACTTTGTCCGTCCGATTCGAACTTTGTTCTTTGATATGAAGTTCCACCAGAAGTGTGTTTTCATACAAAAACTGTTAATTACAACTAACTTTGTCCATCCGATTCGAACTTTGTTCTTTGATTTGAAGTTCCACCAGAAGTGTGTTTTCATACAAAAACTGTTAATTACAACTAACTTTGTCCGTCCGATTCGAACTTTGTTCTTTGATATGAAGTTCCACCAGAAGTGTGTTTTCATACAAAAACTGTTAATTACAACTAACTTTGTCCATCCGATTCGAACTTTGTTCTTTGATTTGCAGTTCCACCAGAAGTGAGTTTTGATACAAAAACTGTTAATTACAACTAACTTTGTCCATCCGATTCGAACTTTGTTCTTTCATATGAAGTTCCACCAGAAGTGAGTTTTCATACAAAAACTGTTAATTACAACTAACTTTGTCCATCCGATTCGAACTTTGTTCTTTGATTTGCAGTTCCACCAGAAGTGTGTTTTCATACAAAAACTGTTAATTACAACTAACTTTGTCCATCCGATTCGAACTTTGTTCTTTGATTTGCAGTTCCACCAGAAGTGTGTTTTCATACAAAAACTGTTAATTACAACTAACTTTGTCCATCCGATTCGAACTTTGTACTTTGATATGAAGTTGCACCAGAAGTGTGTTTTCATACAAAAACTGTTAATTACAACTAACTTTGTCCATCCGATTCGAACTTTGTTCTTTGATTTGCAGTTCCACCAGAAGTGTGTTTTCATACAAAAACTGTTAATTACAACTAACTTTGTCCATCCGATTCGAACTTTGTTCTTTGATTTGAAGTTCCACTAGAAGTGTGTTTTCATACAAAAACTGTTAATTACAACTAACTTTGTCCATCCGATTCGAACTTTGTTCTTTGATATGAAGTTCCACCAGAAGTGAGTTTTCATACAAAAACTGTTAATTACAACTAACTTTGTCCATCCGATTCGAACTTTGTTCGTTGATATGAAGTTCCACTAGAAGTGTGTTTTCATACAAAAACTGTAAATTACAACTAACTTTGTCCATCCGATTCGAATTTTGTTCGTTGATTTGCAGTTCCACCAGAAGTGAGTTTTCATACAAAAACTGTTAATTACAACTAACTTTGTCCATCCGATTCGAACTTTGTTCTTTCATATGAAGTTCCACCAGAAGTGAGTTTTCATACAAAAACTGTTAATTAGAACTAACTTTGTCCATCCGATGCGAACTTTGTACTTTGATATGAAGTTGCACCAGAATTGTGTTTTCATACAAAAACTGTTAATTACAACTAACTTTGTCCATCCGATTCGAACTTTGTTCTTTGATTTGCAGTTCCACCAGAAGTGTGTTTTCATACAAAAACTGTTAATTACAACTAACTTTGTCCATCCGATTCGAACTTTGTTCTTTGATTTGAAGTTCCACCAGAAGTGTGTTTTCATACAAAAACTGTTAATTACAACTAACTTTGTCCATCCGATTCGAACTTTGTTCTTTGATTTGAAGTTCCACCAGAAGTGTGTTTTCATACAAAAACTGTTAATTACAACTAACTTTGTCCATCCGATTCGAACTTTGTTCTTTGATTTGAAGTTCCACCAGAAGTGTGTTTTCATACAAAAACTGTTAATTACAACTAACTTTGTCCATCCGATTCGAACTTTGTTCTTTGATTTGAAGTTCCACCAGAAGTGTGTTTTCATACAAAAACTGTTAATTACAACTAACTTTGTCCATCCGATTCGAACTTTGTTCTTTGATTTGAAGTTTCACCAGAAGTGTGTTTTCATACAAAAACTGTTAATTACAACTAACTTTGTCCATCCGATTCGAACTTTGTACTTCGATACGAAGTTCCACCAGAAGTGTGTTTTCATACAAAAACTGTTAATTACAACTAACTTTGTCCATCCGATTCGAACTTTGTTCTTTGATATGAAGTTCCACCAGAAGTGAGTTTTCATACAAAAACTGTTAATTACAACTAACTTTGTCCATCCGATTCGAACTTTGTTCTTTGATATGAAGTTCCACCAGAAGTGTGTTTTCATACAAAAACTGTTAATTACAACTAACTTTGTCCATCCGATTCGAACTTTGTTCTTTGATATGAAGTTCCACCAGAAGTGAGTTTTCATACAAAAACTGTTAATTACAACTAACTTTGTCCATCCGATTCGAACTTTGTTCTTTGATTTGAAGTTCCACCAGAAGTGTGTTTTCATACAAAAACTGTTAATTACAACTAACTTTGTCCATCCGATTCGAACTTTGTACTTCGATACGAAGTTCCACCAGAAGTGTGTTTTCATACAAAAACTGTTAATTACAACTAACTTTGTCCATCCGATTCGAACTTTGTTCTTTGATATGAAGTTCCACCAGAAGTGTGTTTTCATACAAAAACTGTTAATTACAACTAACTTTGTCCATCCGATTCGAACTTTGTTCTTTGATTTGCAGTTCCACCAGAAGTGTGTTTTCATACAAAAACTGTTAATTACAACTAACTTTGTCCATCCGATTCGAGCTTTGTTCTTTGATATGAAGTTCCACCAGAAGTGTGTTTTCATACAAAAACTGTTAATTACAACTAACTTTGTCCATCCGATTCGAACTTTGTTCTTTGATTTGAAGTTCCACCAGAAGTGTGTTTTCATACAAAAACTGTTAATTACAACTAACTTTGTCCATCCGATTCGAACTTTGTTCTCTGATTTGCAGTTCCACCAGAAGTTTGTTTTCATACAAAAACTGTTAATTACAACTAACTTTGTCCATCCGATTCGAACTTTGTTCGTTGATATGAAGTTGCACCAGAAGTGTGTTTTCATACAAAAACTGTTAATTACAACTAACTTTGTCCATCCGATTCGAACTTTGTTCTTTGATATGAAGTTCCACCAGAAGTGAGTTTTCATACAAAAACTGTTAATTACAACTAACTTTGTCCATCCGATGCGAACTTTGTACTTTGATATGAAGTTGCACCAGAAGTGTGTTTTCATACAAAAACTGTTAATTACAACTAACTTTGTCCATCCGATTCGAACTTTGTTCTTTGATTTGCAGTTCCACCAGAAGTGTGTTTTCATACAAAAACTGTTAATTACAACTAACTTTGTCCATCCGATTCGAACTTTGTTCTTTGATTTGAAGTTCCACCAGAAGTGTGTTTTCATACAAAAACTGTTAATTACAACTAACTTTGTCCATCCGATTCGAACTTTGTTCTTTGATATGAAGTTCCACCAGAAGTGTGTTTTCATACAAAAACTGTTAATTACAACTAACTTTGTCCATCCGATTCGAACTTTGTTCTTTGATTTGAAGTTCCACTAGAAGTGTGTTTTCATACAAAAACTGTTAATTAGAACTAACTTTGTCCATCCGATTCGAACTTTGTTCTTTGATATGAAGTTCCACCAGAAGTGTGTTTTCATACAAAAACTGTTAATTAGAACTAACTTTGTCCATCCGATTCGAACTTTGTTCGTTGATATGAAGTTCCACTAGAAGTGTGTTTTCATACAAAAACTGTTAATAACAACTAACTTTGTCCATCCGATTCGAACTTTGTTCGTTGATTTGCAGTTCCACCAGAAGTGAGTTTTCATACAAAAACTGTTAATTACAACTAACTTTGTCCATCCGATTCGAACTTTGTTCTTTCATATGAAGTTCCACCAGAAGTGAGTTTTCATACAAAAACTGTTAATTAGAACTAACTTTGTCCATCCGATGCGAACTTTGTACTTTGATATGAAGTTGCACCAGAAGTGTGTTTTCATACAAAAACTGTTAATTACAACTAACTTTGTCCATCCGATTCGAACTTTGTTCTTTGATTTGCAGTTCCTCCAGAAGTGTGTTTTCATACAAAAACTGTTAATTACAACTAACTTTGTCCATCGGATTCGAACTTTGTTCTTTGATTTGAAGTTCCACCAGAAGTGTGTTTTCATACAAAAACTGTTAATTACAACTAACTTTGTCCATCCGATTCGAACTTTGTTCGTTGATATGAAGATCCACCAGAAGTGTGTTTTCATACAAAAACTGTTAATTACAACTAACTTTGTCCATCCGATTCGAACTTTGTTCTTTGATATGAAGTTTCACCAGAAGTGTGTTTTCATACAAAAACTGTTAATTACAACTAACTTTGTCCATCCGATTCGAACTTTGTTCTTTGATATGAAGTTTCACCAGAAGTGTGTTTTCATACAAAAACTGTTAATTACAACTAACTTTGTCCATCCGATTCGAACTTTGTTCTTTGATATGAAGTTTCACCAGAAGTGTGTTTTCATACAAAAACTGTTAATTACAACTAACTTTGTCCATCCGATTCGAGCTTTGTTCTTTGATTTGAAGTTCCTCCAGAAGTGTGTTTTCATACAAAAACTGTTAATTACAACTAACTTTGTCCATCCGATTCGAACTTTGTTCTTTGATATGAAGTTTCACCAGAAGTGTGTTTTCATACAAAAACTGTTAATTACAACTAACTTTGTTCATCCGATTCGAACTTTGTTCTTTGATACGAAGTTCCACCAGAAGTGTGTTTTCATACAAAAACTGTTAATTACAACTAACTTTGTCCATCCGATTCGAACTTTGTTCTTTGATATGAAGTTTCACCAGAAGTGTGTTTTCATACAAAAACTGTTAATTACAACTAACTTTGTCCATCCGATTCGAACTTTGTTCTTTGATATGAAGTTTCACCAGAAGTGTGTTTTCATACAAAAACTGTTAATTACAACTAACTTTGTCCATCCGATTCGAACTTTGTTCTTTGATATGAAGTTTCACCAGAAGTGTGTTTTCATACAAAAACTGTTAATTACAACTAACTTTGTCCATCCGATTCGAACTTTGTTCTTTGATTTGAAGTTCCACCAGAAGTTTGTTTTCATACAAAAACTGTTAATTACAACTAACTTTGTCCATCCGATTCGAACTTTGTTCTTTGATTTGCAGTTCCTCCAGAAGTGTGTTTTCATACAAAAACTGTTAATTACAACTAACTTTGTCCATCCGATTCGAACTTTGTTCTTTGATTTGAAGTTCCACCAGAAGTGTGTTTTCATACAAAAACTGTTAATTACAACTAACTTTGTCCATCCGATTCGAACTTTGTTCTTTGATATGAAGTTTCACCAGAAGTGTGTTTTCATACAAAAACTGTTAATTACAACTAACTTTGTTCATCCGATTCGAACTTTGTTCTTTGATACGAAGTTCCACCAGAAGTGTGTTTTCATACAAAAACTGTTAATTACAACTAACTTTGTCCATCCGATTCGAACTTTGTTCTTTGATATGAAGTTTCACCAGAAGTGTGTTTTCATACAAAAACTGTTAATTACAACTAACTTTGTCCATCCGATTCGAACTTTGTTCTTTGATATGAAGTTTCACCAGAAGTGTGTTTTCATACAAAAACTGTTAATTACAACTAACTTTGTCCATCCGATTCGAACTTTGTTCTTTGATTTGAAGTTCCACCAGAAGTTTGTTTTCATACAAAAACTGTTAATTACAACTAACTTTGTCCATCCGATTCGAACTTTGTTCTTTGATATGAAGTTTCACCAGAAGTGTGTTTTCATACAAAAACTGTTAATTACAACTAACTTTGTCCATCCGATTCGAACTTTGTTCTTTGATTTGAAGTTCCACCAGAAGTGTGTTTTCATACAAAAACTGTTAATTACAACTAACTTTGTCCATCCGATTCGAACTTTGTTCTTTGATATGAAGTTTCACCAGAAGTGTGTTTTCATACAAAAACTGTTAATTACAACTAACTTTGTCCATCCGATTCGAACTTTGTTCTTTGATATGAAGTTTCACCAGAAGTGTGTTTTCATACAAAAACTGTTAATTACAACTAACTTTGTCCATCCGATTCGAACTTTGTTCTTTGATATGAAGTTTCACCAGAAGTGTGTTTTCATACAAAAACTGTTAATTACAACTAACTTTGTTCATCCGATTCGAACTTTGTTCTTTGATACGAAGTTCCACCAGAAGTGTGTTTTCATACAAAAACTGTTAATTAGAACTAACTTTGTCCATTCGATTCGAACTTTGTTCGTTGATATGAAGTTCCACCAGAAGTGTGTTTTCATACAAAAACTGTTAATTACAACTAACTTTGTCCATCCGATTCGAACTTTGTTCGTTGATTTGAAGTTCCACCAGAAGTGTGTTTTCATACAAAAACTGTTAATTACAACTAACTTTGTCCATCCGATTCGAACTTTGTTCTTTGATTTGAAGTTCCACCAGAAGTTTGTTTTCATACAAAAACTGTTAATTACAACTAACTTTGTCCATCCGATTCGAACTTTGTTCTTTGATTTGCAGTTCCTCCAGAAGTGTGTTTTCATACAAAAACTGTTAATTACAACTAACTTTGTCCATCGGATTCGAACTTTGTTCTTTGATTTGAAGTTCCACCAGAAGTGTGTTTTCATACAAAAACTGTTAATTACAACTAACTTTGTCCATCCGATTCGAACTTTGTTCGTTGATATGAAGTTCCACCAGAAGTGTGTTTTCATACAAAAACTGTTAATTACAACTAACTTTGTCCATCCGATTCGAACTTTGTTCTTTGATTTGAAGTTCCACCAGAAGTGTGTTTTCATACAAAAACTGTTAATTACAACTAACTTTGTCCATCCGATTCGAGCTTTGTTCTTTGATTTGAAGTTCCACCAGAAGTGTGTTTTCATACAAAAACTGTTAATTACAACTAACTTTGTCCATCCGATTCGAACTTTGTTCTTTGATATGAAGTTTCACCAGAAGTGTGTTTTCATACAAAAACTGTTAATTACAACTAACTTTGTCCATCCGATTCGAACTTTGTTCTTTGATATGAAGTTTCACCAGAAGTGTGTTTTCATACAAAAACTGTTAATTACAACTAACTTTGTCCATCCGATTCGAACTTTGTTCTTTGATTTGAAGTTCCACCAGAAGTGTGTTTTCATACAAAAACTGTTAATTACAACTAACTTTGTCCATCCGATTCGAACTTTGTTCTTTGATATGAAGTTTCACCAGAAGTGTGTTTTCATACAAAAACTGTTAATTACAACTAACTTTGTCCATCCGATTCGAACTTTGTTCGTTGATATGAAGTTCCACCAGAAGTGTGTTTTCATACAAAAACTGTTAATTACAACTAACTTTGTCCATCCGATTCGAACTTTGTTCGTTGATATGAAGTTCCACCAGAAGTGTGTTTTCATACAAAAACTGTTAATTACAACTAACTTTGTCCATCCGATTCGAACTTTGTTCTTTGATTTGCAGTTCCTCCAGAAGTGTGTTTTCATACAAAAACTGTTAATTACAACTAACTTTGTCCATCCGATTCGAACTTTGTTCTTTGATTTGAAGTTTCACCAGAAGTGTGTTTTCATACAAAAACTGTTAATTACAACTAACTTTGTCCATCCGATTCGAACTTTGTTCGTTGATATGAAGTTCCACCAGAAGTGTGTTTTCATACAAAAACTGTTAATTACAACTAACTTTGTCCATCCGATTCGAACTTTGTTCGTTGATATGAAGTTCCACCAGAAGTGTGTTTTCATACAAAAACTGTTAATTACAACTAACTTTGTCCATCCGATTCGAACTTTGTTCTTTGATTTGCAGTTCCTCCAGAAGTGTGTTTTCATACAAAAACTGTTAATTACAACTAACTTTGTCCATCCGATTCGAACTTTGTTCTTTGATTTGAAGTTCCACCAGAAGTGTGTTTTCATACAAAAACTGTTAATTACAACTAACTTTGTCCATCCGATTCGAACTTTGTTCTTTGATATGAAGTTTCACCAGAAGTGTGTTTTCATACAAAAACTGTTAATTACAACTAACTTTGTTCATCCGATTCGAACTTTGTTCTTTGATACGAAGTTCCACCAGAAGTGTGTTTTCATACAAAAACTGTTAATTACAACTAACTTTGTCCATCCGATTCGAACTTTGTTCTTTGATATGAAGTTTCACCAGAAGTGTGTTTTCATACAAAAACTGTTAATTACAACTAACTTTGTCCATCCGATTCGAACTTTGTTCTTTGATATGAAGTTTCACCAGAAGTGTGTTTTCATACAAAAACTGTTAATTACAACTAACTTTGTCCATCCGATTCGAACTTTGTTCTTTGATTTGAAGTTCCACCAGAAGTTTGTTTTCATACAAAAACTGTTAATTACAACTAACTTTGTCCATCCGATTCGAACTTTGTTCTTTGATATGAAGTTTCACCAGAAGTGTGTTTTCATACAAAAACTGTTAATTACAACTAACTTTGTCCATCCGATTCGAACTTTGTTCTTTGATTTGAAGTTCCACCAGAAGTGTGTTTTCATACAAAAACTGTTAATTACAACTAACTTTGTCCATCCGATTCGAACTTTGTTCTTTGATATGAAGTTTCACCAGAAGTGTGTTTTCATACAAAAACTGTTAATTACAACTAACTTTGTCCATCCGATTCGAACTTTGTTCTTTGATATGAAGTTTCACCAGAAGTGTGTTTTCATACAAAAACTGTTAATTACAACTAACTTTGTCCATCCGATTCGAACTTTGTTCTTTGATATGAAGTTTCACCAGAAGTGTGTTTTCATACAAAAACTGTTAATTACAACTAACTTTGTTCATCCGATTCGAACTTTGTTCTTTGATACGAAGTTCCACCAGAAGTGTGTTTTCATACAAAAACTGTTAATTAGAACTAACTTTGTCCATTCGATTCGAACTTTGTTCGTTGATATGAAGTTCCACCAGAAGTGTGTTTTCATACAAAAACTGTTAATTACAACTAACTTTGTCCATTCGATTCGAACTTTGTTCGTTGATTTGAAGTTCCACCAGAAGTGTGTTTTCATACAAAAACTGTTAATTACAACTAACTTTGTCCATCCGATTCGAACTTTGTTCTTTGATTTGAAGTTCCACCAGAAGTTTGTTTTCATACAAAAACTGTTAATTACAACTAACTTTGTCCATCCGATTCGAACTTTGTTCTTTGATTTGCAGTTCCTCCAGAAGTGTGTTTTCATACAAAAACTGTTAATTACAACTAACTTTGTCCATCGGATTCGAACTTTGTTCTTTGATTTGAAGTTCCACCAGAAGTGTGTTTTCATACAAAAACTGTTAATTACAACTAACTTTGTCCATCCGATTCGAACTTTGTTCGTTGATATGAAGTTCCACCAGAAGTGTGTTTTCATACAAAAACTGTTAATTACAACTAACTTTGTCCATCCGATTCGAACTTTGTTCTTTGATTTGAAGTTCCACCAGAAGTGTGTTTTCATACAAAAACTGTTAATTACAACTAACTTTGTCCATCCGATTCGAGCTTTGTTCTTTGATTTGAAGTTCCACCAGAAGTGTGTTTTCATACAAAAACTGTTAATTACAACTAACTTTGTCCATCCGATTCGAACTTTGTTCTTTGATATGAAGTTCCACCAGAAGTGTATTTTCATACAAAAACTGTTAATTACAACTAACTTTGTCCATCCAAAACGAACTTTGTTCGTTGATATGAAGTTCCACCAGAAGTGTGTTTCCATACAGAAACTGTTAATTACAACTAACTTTGTCCATCCGATTCGAACTTTGTTCGTTGATTTGAAGTTCCACCAGAAGTTTGTTTTCATACAAAAACTGTTAATTACAACTCACTTTGTCCATCCGATTCGAACTTTGTTCTTTGATTTGAAGTTCCACCAGAAGTGTGTTTTCATACAAAAACTGTTAATTACAACTAACTTTGTCCATCGGATTCGAACTTTGTTCTTTGATATGAAGATCCACCAGAAGTGTGTTTTCATACAAAAACTGTTAATTACAACTAACTTTGTCCATCCGATTCGAACTTTGTTCTTTGATATGAAGTTTCACCAGAAGTGTGTTTTCATACAAAAACTGTTAATTACAACTAACTTTGTCCATCCGATTCGAACTTTGTTCTTTGATATGAAGTTTCACCAGAAGTGTGTTTTCATACAAAAACTGTTAATTACAACTAACTTTGTCCATCCGATTCGAACTTTGTTCTTTGATATGAAGTTTCACCAGAAGTGTGTTTTCATACAAAAACTGTTAATTACAACTAACTTTGTCCATCCGATTCGAGCTTTGTTCTTTGATTTGAAGTTCCTCCAGAAGTGTGTTTTCATACAAAAACTGTTAATTACAACTAACTTTGTCCATCCGATTCGAACTTTGTTCTTTGATATGAAGTTTCACCAGAAGTGTGTTTTCATACAAAAACTGTTAATTACAACTAACTTTGTCCATCCGATTCGAACTTTGTTCTTTGATATGAAGTTTCACCAGAAGTGTGTTTTCATACAAAAACTGTTAATTACAACTAACTTTGTCCATCCGATTCGAACTTTGTTCTTTGATATGAAGTTTCACCAGAAGTGTGTTTTCATACAAAAACTGTTAATTACAACTAACTTTGTCCATCCGATTCGAGCTTTGTTCTTTGATTTGAAGTTCCTCCAGAAGTGTGTTTTCATACAAAAACTGTTAATTACAACTAACTTTGTCCATCCGATTCGAACTTTGTTCTTTGATATGAAGTTTCACCAGAAGTGTGTTTTCATACAAAAACTGTTAATTACAACTAACTTTGTTCATCCGATTCGAACTTTGTTCTTTGATACGAAGTTCCACCAGAAGTGTGTTTTCATACAAAAACTGTTAATTACAACTAACTTTGTCCATCCGATTCGAACTTTGTTCTTTGATATGAAGTTTCACCAGAAGTGTGTTTTCATACAAAAACTGTTAATTACAACTAACTTTGTCCATCCGATTCGAACTTTGTTCTTTGATATGAAGTTTCACCAGAAGTGTGTTTTCATACAAAAACTGTTAATTACAACTAACTTTGTCCATCCGATTCGAACTTTGTTCTTTCATATGAAGTTCCACCAGAAGTGAGTTTTCATACAAAAACTGTTAATTAGAACTAACTTTGTCCATCCGATGCGAACTTTGTACTTTGATATGAAGTTGCACCAGAAGTGTGTTTTCATACAAAAACTGTTAATTACAACTAACTTTGTCCATCCGATTCGAACTTTGTTCTTTGATTTGCAGTTCCTCCAGAAGTGTGTTTTCATACAAAAACTGTTAATTACAACTAACTTTGTCCATCGGATTCGAACTTTGTTCTTTGATTTGAAGTTCCACCAGAAGTGTGTTTTCATACAAAAACTGTTAATTACAACTAACTTTGTCCATCCGATTCGAACTTTGTTCGTTGATATGAAGATCCACCAGAAGTGTGTTTTCATACAAAAACTGTTAATTACAACTAACTTTGTCCATCCGATTCGAACTTTGTTCTTTGATATGAAGTTTCACCAGAAGTGTGTTTTCATACAAAAACTGTTAATTACAACTAACTTTGTCCATCCGATTCGAACTTTGTTCTTTGATATGAAGTTTCACCAGAAGTGTGTTTTCATACAAAAACTGTTAATTACAACTAACTTTGTCCATCCGATTCGAACTTTGTTCTTTGATATGAAGTTTCACCAGAAGTGTGTTTTCATACAAAAACTGTTAATTACAACTAACTTTGTCCATCCGATTCGAGCTTTGTTCTTTGATTTGAAGTTCCTCCAGAAGTGTGTTTTCATACAAAAACTGTTAATTACAACTAACTTTGTCCATCCGATTCGAACTTTGTTCTTTGATATGAAGTTTCACCAGAAGTGTGTTTTCATACAAAAACTGTTAATTACAACTAACTTTGTCCATCCGATTCGAACTTTGTTCTTTGATATGAAGTTTCACCAGAAGTGTGTTTTCATACAAAAACTGTTAATTACAACTAACTTTGTCCATCCGATTCGAACTTTGTTCTTTGATATGAAGTTTCACCAGAAGTGTGTTTTCATACAAAAACTGTTAATTACAACTAACTTTGTCCATCCGATTCGAACTTTGTTCTTTGATATGAAGTTTCACCAGAAGTGTGTTTTCATACAAAAACTGTTAATTACAACTAACTTTGTCCATCCGATTCGAACTTTGTTCTTTGATATGAAGTTTCACCAGAAGTGTGTTTTCATACAAAAACTGTTAATTACAACTAACTTTGTCCATCCGATTCGAACTTTGTTCTTTGATATGAAGTTTCACCAGAAGTGTGTTTTCATACAAAAACTGTTAATTACAACTAACTTTGTTCATCCGATTCGAACTTTGTTCTTTGATACGAAGTTCCACCAGAAGTGTGTTTTCATACAAAAACTGTTAATTAGAACTAACTTTGTCCATTCGATTCGAACTTTGTTCGTTGATATGAAGTTCCACCAGAAGTGTGTTTTCATACAAAAACTGTTAATTACAACTAACTTTGTCCATTCGATTCGAACTTTGTTCGTTGATTTGAAGTTCCACCAGAAGTGTGTTTTCATACAAAAACTGTTAATTACAACTAACTTTGTCCATCCGATTCGAACTTTGTTCTTTGATTTGAAGTTCCACCAGAAGTTTGTTTTCATACAAAAACTGTTAATTACAACTAACTTTGTCCATCCGATTCGAACTTTGTTCTTTGATTTGCAGTTCCTCCAGAAGTGTGTTTTCATACAAAAACTGTTAATTACAACTAACTTTGTCCATCGGATTCGAACTTTGTTCTTTGATTTGAAGTTCCACCAGAAGTGTGTTTTCATACAAAAACTGTTAATTACAACTAACTTTGTCCATCCGATTCGAACTTTGTTCGTTGATATGAAGTTCCACCAGAAGTGTGTTTTCATACAAAAACTGTTAATTACAACTAACTTTGTCCATCCGATTCGAACTTTGTTCTTTGATTTGAAGTTCCACCAGAAGTGTGTTTTCATACAAAAACTGTTAATTACAACTAACTTTGTCCATCCGATTCGAGCTTTGTTCTTTGATTTGAAGTTCCACCAGAAGTGTGTTTTCATACAAAAACTGTTAATTACAACTAACTTTGTCCATCCGATTCGAACTTTGTTCTTTGATATGAAGTTCCACCAGAAGTGTATTTTCATACAAAAACTGTTAATTACAACTAACTTTGTCCATCCGATTCGAACTTTGTTCTTTGATATGAAGTTTCACCAGAAGTGTGTTTTCATACAAAAACTGTTAATTACAACTAACTTTGTCCATCCGATTCGAACTTTGTTCTTTGATATGAAGTTCCACCAGAAGTGTGTTTTCATACAAAAACTGTTAATTACAACTAACTTTGTCCATCCGATTCGAACTTTGTTCTTTGATTTGCAGTTCCTCCAGAAGTGTGTTTTCATACAAAAACTGTTAATTACAACTAACTTTGTCCATCCGATTCGAACTTTGTTCTTTGATTTGAAGTTCCACCAGAAGTGTGTTTTCATACAAAAACTGTTAATTACAACTAACTTTGTCCATCCGATTCGAACTTTGTTCGTTGATATGAAGATCCACCAGAAGTGTGTTTTCATACAAAAACTGTTAATTACAACTAACTTTGTCCATCCGATTCGAACTTTGTTCTTTGATATGAAGTTTCACCAGAAGTGTGTTTTCATACAAAAACTGTTAATTACAACTAACTTTGTCCATCCGATTCGAACTTTGTTCTTTGATATGAAGTTCCACCAGAAGTGTGTTTTCATACAAAAACTGTTAATTACAACTAACTTTGTCCATCCGATTCGAACTTTGTTCTTTGATTTGCAGTTCCTCCAGAAGTGTGTTTTCATACAAAAACTGTTAATTACAACTAACTTTGTCCATCCGATTCGAACTTTGTTCTTTGATTTGAAGTTCCACCAGAAGTGTGTTTTCATACAAAAACTGTTAATTACAACTAACTTTGTCCATCCGATTCGAACTTTGTTCTTTGATATGAAGTTTCACCAGAAGTGTGTTTTCATACAAAAACTGTTAATTACAACTAACTTTGTTCATCCGATTCGAACTTTGTTCTTTGATACGAAGTTCCACCAGAAGTGTGTTTTCATACAAAAACTGTTAATTACAACTAACTTTGTCCATCCGATTCGAACTTTGTTCTTTGATATGAAGTTTCACCAGAAGTGTGTTTTCATACAAAAACTGTTAATTACAACTAACTTTGTCCATCCGATTCGAACTTTGTTCTTTGATATGAAGTTTCACCAGAAGTGTGTTTTCATACAAAAACTGTTAATTACAACTAACTTTGTCCATCCGATTCGAACTTTGTTCTTTGATTTGAAGTTCCACCAGAAGTTTGTTTTCATACAAAAACTGTTAATTACAACTAACTTTGTCCATCCGATTCGAACTTTGTTCTTTGATATGAAGTTTCACCAGAAGTGTGTTTTCATACAAAAACTGTTAATTACAACTAACTTTGTCCATCCGATTCGAACTTTGTTCTTTGATTTGAAGTTCCACCAGAAGTGTGTTTTCATACAAAAACTGTTAATTACAACTAACTTTGTCCATCCGATTCGAACTTTGTTCTTTGATATGAAGTTTCACCAGAAGTGTGTTTTCATACAAAAACTGTTAATTACAACTAACTTTGTCCATCCGATTCGAACTTTGTTCTTTGATATGAAGTTTCACCAGAAGTGTGTTTTCATACAAAAACTGTTAATTACAACTAACTTTGTCCATCCGATTCGAACTTTGTTCTTTGATATGAAGTTTCACCAGAAGTGTGTTTTCATACAAAAACTGTTAATTACAACTAACTTTGTTCATCCGATTCGAACTTTGTTCTTTGATACGAAGTTCCACCAGAAGTGTGTTTTCATACAAAAACTGTTAATTAGAACTAACTTTGTCCATTCGATTCGAACTTTGTTCGTTGATATGAAGTTCCACCAGAAGTGTGTTTTCATACAAAAACTGTTAATTACAACTAACTTTGTCCATTCGATTCGAACTTTGTTCGTTGATTTGAAGTTCCACCAGAAGTGTGTTTTCATACAAAAACTGTTAATTACAACTAACTTTGTCCATCCGATTCGAACTTTGTTCTTTGATTTGAAGTTCCACCAGAAGTTTGTTTTCATACAAAAACTGTTAATTACAACTAACTTTGTCCATCCGATTCGAACTTTGTTCTTTGATTTGCAGTTCCTCCAGAAGTGTGTTTTCATACAAAAACTGTTAATTACAACTAACTTTGTCCATCGGATTCGAACTTTGTTCTTTGATTTGAAGTTCCACCAGAAGTGTGTTTTCATACAAAAACTGTTAATTACAACTAACTTTGTCCATCCGATTCGAACTTTGTTCGTTGATATGAAGTTCCACCAGAAGTGTGTTTTCATACAAAAACTGTTAATTACAACTAACTTTGTCCATCCGATTCGAACTTTGTTCTTTGATTTGAAGTTCCACCAGAAGTGTGTTTTCATACAAAAACTGTTAATTACAACTAACTTTGTCCATCCGATTCGAGCTTTGTTCTTTGATTTGAAGTTCCACCAGAAGTGTGTTTTCATACAAAAACTGTTAATTACAACTAACTTTGTCCATCCGATTCGAACTTTGTTCTTTGATATGAAGTTCCACCAGAAGTGTATTTTCATACAAAAACTGTTAATTACAACTAACTTTGTCCATCCAAAACGAACTTTGTTCGTTGATATGAAGTTCCACCAGAAGTGTGTTTCCATACAGAAACTGTTAATTACAACTAACTTTGTCCATCCGATTCGAACTTTGTTCGTTGATTTGAAGTTCCACCAGAAGTTTGTTTTCATACAAAAACTGTTAATTACAACTCACTTTGTCCATCCGATTCGAACTTTGTTCTTTGATTTGAAGTTCCACCAGAAGTGTGTTTTCATACAAAAACTGTTAATTACAACTAACTTTGTCCATCGGATTCGAACTTTGTTCTTTGATATGAAGATCCACCAGAAGTGTGTTTTCATACAAAAACTGTTAATTACAACTAACTTTGTCCATCCGATTCGAACTTTGTTCTTTGATATGAAGTTTCACCAGAAGTGTGTTTTCATACAAAAACTGTTAATTACAACTAACTTTGTCCATCCGATTCGAACTTTGTTCTTTGATATGAAGTTTCACCAGAAGTGTGTTTTCATACAAAAACTGTTAATTACAACTAACTTTGTCCATCCGATTCGAACTTTGTTCTTTGATATGAAGTTTCACCAGAAGTGTGTTTTCATACAAAAACTGTTAATTACAACTAACTTTGTCCATCCGATTCGAGCTTTGTTCTTTGATTTGAAGTTCCTCCAGAAGTGTGTTTTCATACAAAAACTGTTAATTACAACTAACTTTGTCCATCCGATTCGAACTTTGTTCTTTGATATGAAGTTTCACCAGAAGTGTGTTTTCATACAAAAACTGTTAATTACAACTAACTTTGTCCATCCGATTCGAACTTTGTTCTTTGATATGAAGTTTCACCAGAAGTGTGTTTTCATACAAAAACTGTTAATTACAACTAACTTTGTCCATCCGATTCGAACTTTGTTCTTTGATATGAAGTTTCACCAGAAGTGTGTTTTCATACAAAAACTGTTAATTACAACTAACTTTGTCCATCCGATTCGAGCTTTGTTCTTTGATTTGAAGTTCCTCCAGAAGTGTGTTTTCATACAAAAACTGTTAATTACAACTAACTTTGTCCATCCGATTCGAACTTTGTTCTTTGATATGAAGTTTCACCAGAAGTGTGTTTTCATACAAAAACTGTTAATTACAACTAACTTTGTTCATCCGATTCGAACTTTGTTCTTTGATACGAAGTTCCACCAGAAGTGTGTTTTCATACAAAAACTGTTAATTACAACTAACTTTGTCCATCCGATTCGAACTTTGTTCTTTGATATGAAGTTTCACCAGAAGTGTGTTTTCATACAAAAACTGTTAATTACAACTAACTTTGTCCATCCGATTCGAACTTTGTTCTTTGATATGAAGTTTCACCAGAAGTGTGTTTTCATACAAAAACTGTTAATTACAACTAACTTTGTCCATCCGATTCGAACTTTGTTCTTTCATATGAAGTTCCACCAGAAGTGAGTTTTCATACAAAAACTGTTAATTAGAACTAACTTTGTCCATCCGATGCGAACTTTGTACTTTGATATGAAGTTGCACCAGAAGTGTGTTTTCATACAAAAACTGTTAATTACAACTAACTTTGTCCATCCGATTCGAACTTTGTTCTTTGATTTGCAGTTCCTCCAGAAGTGTGTTTTCATACAAAAACTGTTAATTACAACTAACTTTGTCCATCGGATTCGAACTTTGTTCTTTGATTTGAAGTTCCACCAGAAGTGTGTTTTCATACAAAAACTGTTAATTACAACTAACTTTGTCCATCCGATTCGAACTTTGTTCGTTGATATGAAGATCCACCAGAAGTGTGTTTTCATACAAAAACTGTTAATTACAACTAACTTTGTCCATCCGATTCGAACTTTGTTCTTTGATATGAAGTTTCACCAGAAGTGTGTTTTCATACAAAAACTGTTAATTACAACTAACTTTGTCCATCCGATTCGAACTTTGTTCTTTGATATGAAGTTTCACCAGAAGTGTGTTTTCATACAAAAACTGTTAATTACAACTAACTTTGTCCATCCGATTCGAACTTTGTTCTTTGATATGAAGTTTCACCAGAAGTGTGTTTTCATACAAAAACTGTTAATTACAACTAACTTTGTCCATCCGATTCGAGCTTTGTTCTTTGATTTGAAGTTCCTCCAGAAGTGTGTTTTCATACAAAAACTGTTAATTACAACTAACTTTGTCCATCCGATTCGAACTTTGTTCTTTGATATGAAGTTTCACCAGAAGTGTGTTTTCATACAAAAACTGTTAATTACAACTAACTTTGTTCATCCGATTCGAACTTTGTTCTTTGATACGAAGTTCCACCAGAAGTGTGTTTTCATACAAAAACTGTTAATTACAACTAACTTTGTCCATCCGATTCGAACTTTGTTCTTTGATTTGAAGTTCCACTAGAAGTGTGTTTTCATACAAAAACTGTTAATTAGAACTAACTTTGTCCATCCGATTCGAACTTTGTTCTTTGATATGAAGTTCCACCAGAAGTGTGTTTTCATACAAAAACTGTTAATTAGAACTAACTTTGTCCATCCGATTCGAACTTTGTTCGTTGATATGAAGTTCCACTAGAAGTGTGTTTTCATACAAAAACTGTTAATAACAACTAACTTTGTCCATCCGATTCGAACTTTGTTCGTTGATTTGCAGTTCCACCAGAAGTGAGTTTTCATACAAAAACTGTTAATTACAACTAACTTTGTCCATCCGATTCGAACTTTGTTCTTTCATATGAAGTTCCACCAGAAGTGAGTTTTCATACAAAAACTGTTAATTACAACTAACTTTGTCCATCCGATTCGAACTTTGTTCTTTGATTTGCAGTTCCTCCAGAAGTGTGTTTTCATACAAAAACTGTTAATTACAACTAACTTTGTCCATCGGATTCGAACTTTGTTCTTTGATTTGAAGTTCCACCAGAAGTGTGTTTTCATACAAAAACTGTTAATTACAACTAACTTTGTCCATCCGATTCGAACTTTGTTCGTTGATATGAAGATCCACCAGAAGTGTGTTTTCATACAAAAACTGTTAATTACAACTAACTTTGTCCATCCGATTCGAACTTTGTTCTTTGATATGAAGTTTCACCAGAAGTGTGTTTTCATACAAAAACTGTTAATTACAACTAACTTTGTCCATCCGATTCGAACTTTGTTCTTTGATATGAAGTTTCACCAGAAGTGTGTTTTCATACAAAAACTGTTAATTACAACTAACTTTGTCCATCCGATTCGAACTTTGTTCTTTGATATGAAGTTTCACCAGAAGTGTGTTTTCATACAAAAACTGTTAATTACAACTAACTTTGTCCATCCGATTCGAGCTTTGTTCTTTGATTTGAAGTTCCTCCAGAAGTGTGTTTTCATACAAAAACTGTTAATTACAACTAACTTTGTCCATCCGATTCGAACTTTGTTCTTTGATATGAAGTTTCACCAGAAGTGTGTTTTCATACAAAAACTGTTAATTACAACTAACTTTGTCCATCCGATTCGAACTTTGTTCTTTGATATGAAGTTTCACCAGAAGTGTGTTTTCATACAAAAACTGTTAATTACAACTAACTTTGTCCATCCGATTCGAACTTTGTTCTTTGATATGAAGTTTCACCAGAAGTGTGTTTTCATACAAAAACTGTTAATTACAACTAACTTTGTCCATCCGATTCGAACTTTGTTCTTTGATATGAAGTTTCACCAGAAGTGTGTTTTCATACAAAAACTGTTAATTACAACTAACTTTGTCCATCCGATTCGAGCTTTGTTCTTTGATTTGAAGTTCCTCCAGAAGTGTGTTTTCATACAAAAACTGTTAATTACAACTAACTTTGTCCATCCGATTCGAACTTTGTTCTTTGATATGAAGTTTCACCAGAAGTGTGTTTTCATACAAAAACTGTTAATTACAACTAACTTTGTTCATCCGATTCGAACTTTGTTCTTTGATATGAAGTTTCACCAGAAGTGTGTTTTCATACAAAAACTGTTAATTACAACTAACTTTGTCCATCCGATTCGAACTTTGTTCTTTGATATGAAGTTTCACCAGAAGTGTGTTTTCATACAAAAACTGTTAATTACAACTAACTTTGTTCATCCGATTCGAACTTTGTTCTTTGATACGAAGTTCCACCAGAAGTGTGTTTTCATACAAAAACTGTTAATTAGAACTAACTTTGTCCATTCGATTCGAACTTTGTTCGTTGATATGAAGTTCCACCAGAAGTGTGTTTTCATACAAAAACTGTTAATTACAACTAACTTTGTCCATTCGATTCGAACTTTGTTCGTTGATTTGAAGTTCCACCAGAAGTGTGTTTTCATACAAAAACTGTTAATTACAACTAACTTTGTCCATCCGATTCGAGCTTTGTTCTTTGATTTGAAGTTCCTCCAGAAGTGTGTTTTCATACAAAAACTGTTAATTACAACTAACTTTGTCCATCCGATTCGAACTTTGTTCTTTGATATGAAGTTTCACCAGAAGTGTGTTTTCATACAAAAACTGTTAATTACAACTAACTTTGTTCATCCGATTCGAACTTTGTTCTTTGATACGAAGTTCCACCAGAAGTGTGTTTTCATACAAAAACTGTTAATTAGAACTAACTTTGTCCATTCGATTCGAACTTTGTTCGTTGATATGAAGTTGCACCAGAAGTGTGTTTTCATACAAAAACTGTTAATTACAACTATTTTGTCCATCCGATTCGAACTTTGTTCTTTGATACGAAGTTCCACCAGAAGTGTGTTTTCATACAAAAACTGTGAATGAGAACTAACTTTGTCCATCCGATTCGAACTTTGTTCGTTGATATGAAGTTCCACCAGAAGTGTGTTTTCATACAAAAACTGTAAATTACAACTAACTTTGTCCATCCGATTCGAACTTTGTTCTTTGATTTGAAGTTCCACCAGAAGTGTGTTTTCATACAAATACTGTTAATTACAACTAACTTTGTCCATCGGATTCGAACTTTGTTCTTTGATTTGAAGTTCCACCAGAAGTGTGTTTTCATACAAAAACTGTTAATTACAACTAACTTTGTCCATCCGATTCGAACTTTGTTCTTTGATTTGAAGTTCCACCAGAAGTGTGTTTTCATACAAAAACTGTTAATTACAACTAACTTTGTCCATCCGATTCGAACTTTGTTCTTTGATTTGAAGTTCCACCAGAAGTGTGTTTTCATACAAAAACTGTTAATTACAACTAACTTCGTCCATCCGATTCGAACTTTGTTCTTTGATTTGAAGTTCCACCAGAAGGGTGTTTTCATACAAAAACTGTTAATTACAAGTAACTTTGTCCATCCGATTCGAACTTTGTTCGTTGATATGAAGTTCCACCAGAAGTGTGTTTTCATACAAAAACTGTTAATTACAACTCACTTTGTCCATCCGATTCGAACTTTGTTCGTTGATATGAAGTTCCACCAGAAGTGTGTTTTCATACAAAAACTGTTAATTACAACTAACTTTGTCCATCCGATTCGAACTTTGTTCTTTGATTTGAAGTTCCACCAGAAGTTTGTTTTCATACAAAAACTGTTAATTACAACTAACTTTGTCCATCCGATTCGAACTTTGTTCTTTGATTTGAAGTTCCACCAGAAGTGTGTTTTCATACAAAAACTGTTAATTACAACTAACTTTGTCCATCCGATTCGAGCTTTGTTCTTTGATTTGAAGTTCCACCAGAAGTGTGTTTTCATACAAAAACTGTTAATTACAACTAACTTTGTCCATCCGATTCGAACTTTGTTCTTTGATATGAAGTTCCACCAGAAGTGTATTTTCATACAAAAACTGTTAATTACAACTAACTTTGTCCATCCAAAACGAACTTTTTTCGTTGATATGAAGTTCCACCAGAAGTGTGTTTCCATACAGAAACTGTTAATTACAACTAACTTTGTCCATCCGATTCGAACTTTGTTCTTTCATATGAAGTTCCACCAGAAGTGTGTTTTCATACAAAAACTGTTAATTACAACTAACTTTGTCCATCCGATTCGAACTTTGTTCTTTGATACGAAGTTCCACCAGAAGTGTGTTTTCATACAAAAACTGTTAATTAGAACTAACTTTGTCCATTCGATTCGAACTTTGTTCGTTGATATGAAGTTGCACCAGAAGTGTGTTTTCATACAAAAACTGTTAATTACAACTATTTTGTCCATCCGATTCGAACTTTGTTGTTTGATACGAAGTTCCACCAGAAGTGTGTTTTCATACAAAAACTGTTAATGAGAACTAACTTTGTCCATCCGATTCGAACTTTGTTCGTTGATACGAAGTTCCACCAGAAGTGTGTTTTCATACAAAAACTGTTAATTACAACTAACTTTGTCCATCCGATTCGAACTTTGTTCTTTGATTTGAAGTTCCACCAGAAGTGTTTTTTCATACAAATACTGTTAATTACAACTAACTTTGTCCATCGGATTCGAACTTTGTTCTTTGATTTGAAGTTCCACCAGAAGTGTGTTTTCATACAAAAACTGTTAATTACAACTAACTTTGTCCATCCGATTCGAACTTTGTTCTTTGATTTGAAGTTCCACCAGAAGTGTGTTTTCATACAAATACTGTTAATTACAACTAACTTTGTCCATCCGATTCGAACTTTGTTCTTTGATTTGAAGTTCCACCAGAAGTGTGTTTTCATACAAAAACTGTTAATTACAACTAACTTCGTCCATCCGATTCGAACTTTGTTCTTTGATTTGAAGTTCCACCAGAAGGGTGTTTTCATACAAAAACTGTTAATTACAACTAACTTTGTCCATCCGATTCGAACTTTGTTCGTTGATATGAAGTTCCACCAGAAGTGTGTTTTCATACAAAAACTGTTAATTACAACTAACTTTGTCCATTAAAAACGAACTTTGTTCGTTGATATGAAGTTCCACCAGAAGTGTGTTTTCATACAAAAACTGTTAATTACAACTAACTTTGTCCATCCGATTCGAGCTTTGTTCTTTGATTTGAAGTTCCTCCAGAAGTGTGTTTTCATACAAAAACTGTTAATTACAACTAACTTTGTCCATCCGATTCGAACTTTGTTCTTTGATTTGAAGTTCCACCAGAAGTGTGTTTTCATACAAAAACTGTTAATTACAACTAACTTTGTCCATCCGATTCGAACTTTGTTCTTTGATATGAAGTTCCACCAGAAGTGTGTTTTCATACAAAAACTGTTAATTACAACCAACTTTGTCCATCCGATTCTAACTTTGTTCTTTGATATGAAGTTCCACCAGAAGTGTGTTTTCATACAAAAACTGTTAATTACAACTAACTTTGTCCATCCGATTCGAACTTTGTTCGTTGATATGAAGTTCCACCAGAAGTGTGTTTTCATACAAAAACTGTTAATTACAACTAACTTTGTCCATCCGGTTCGAACTTTGTTCTTTGATTTGCAGTTCCACCAGAAGTGAGTTTTCATACAAAAACTGTTAATTACAAGTAACTTTGTCCATCCGATGCGAACTTTGTACTTTGATATGAAGTTGCACCAGAAGTGTGTTTTCATACAAAAACTGTTAATTACAACTAACTTTGTCCATCCGATTCGAACTTTGTTCGTTGATATGAAGTTCCACCAGAAGTGTGTTTTCATACAAAAACTGTTAATTACAACTAACTTTGTCCATCCGATTCGAACTTTGTTCTTTGATTTGAAGTTCCACCAGAAGTGTGTTTTCATACAAAAACTGTTAATTACAACTAACTTTGTCCATCCGATTCGAGCTTTGTTCTTTGATTTGAAGTTCCACCAGAAGTGTGTTTTCATACAAAAACTGTTAATTACAACTAACTTTGTCCATCCGATTCGAACTTTGTTCTTTGATATGAAGTTCCACCAGAAGTGTATTTTCATACAAAAACTGTTAATTACAACTAACTTTGTCCATCCAAAACGAACTTTGTTCGTTGATATGAAGTTCCACCAGAAGTGTGTTTCCATACAGAAACTGTTAATTACAACTAACTTTGTCCATCCGATTCGAACTTTGTTCGTTGATTTGAAGTTCCACCAGAAGTTTGTTTTCATACAAAAACTGTTAATTACAACTCACTTTGTCCATCCGATTCGAACTTTGTTCTTTGATTTGAAGTTCCACCAGAAGTGTGTTTTCATACAAAAACTGTTAATTACAACTAACTTTGTCCATCGGATTCGAACTTTGTTCTTTGATATGAAGTTCCACCAGAAGTGTGTTTTCATACAAAAACTGTTAATTACAACTAACTTTGTCCATGCGATTCGAACTTTGTTCGTTGATATGAAGTTCCACCAGAAGTGTGTTTTCATACAAAAACTGTTAATTACAACTCACTTTGTCCATCCGATTCGAACTTTGTTCTTTGATTTGAAGTTCCACCAGAAGTGTGTTTTCATACAAAAACTGTTAATTACAACTAACTTTGTCCATCCGATTCGAGCTTTGTTCTTGGATATGAAGTTCCACCAGAAGTGTGTTTTCATACAAAAACTGTTAATTACAACTAACTTTGTCCATCCGATTCGAACTTTGTTCTTTGATATGAAGTTCCACCAGAAGTGTGTTTTCATACAAAAACTGTTAATTACAACCAACTTTGTCCATCCGATTCTAACTTTGTTCTTTGCTACGAAGTTCCACCAGAAGTGTGTTTTCATACAAAAACTGTTAATTACAACTAACTTTGTCCATCCGATTCGAACTTTGTTCTTTGATTTGAAGTTCCACCAGAAGTTTGTTTTCATACAAAAACTGTTAATTACAACCAACTTTGTCCATCCGATTCTAACTTTGTTCTTTGCTACGAAGTTCCACCAGAAGTGTGTTTTCATACAAAAACTGTTAATTACAACTAACTTTGTCCATCCGATTCGAACTTTGTTCTTTGATTTGCAGTTCCTCCAGAAGTGTGTTTTCATACAAAAACTGTTAATTACAACTAACTTTGTCCATCGGATTCGAACTTTGTTCTTTGATTTGAAGTTCCACCAGAAGTGTGTTTTCATACAAAAACTGTTAATTAGAACTAACTTTGTCCATCCGATTCGAACTTTGTTCTTTGATTTGAAGTTCCACCAGAAGTGTGTTTTCATACAAAAACTGTTAATTACAACTAACTTTGTCCATCCGATTCGAGCTTTGTTCGTTGATATGAAGTTCCACCAGAAGTGTGTTTTCATACAAAAACTGTTAATTACAACTAACTTTGTCCATCCGATTCGAACTTTGTTCTTTGATATGAAGTTCCACCAGAAGTGTGTTTTCATACAAAAACTGTTAATTACAACCAACTTTGTCCATCCGATTCTAACTTTGTTCTTTGCTACGAAGTTCCACCAGAAGTGTGTTTTCATACAAAAACTGTTAATTACAACTAACTTTGTCCATCCGATTCGAACTTTGTTCTTTGATTTGCAGTTCCTCCAGAAGTGTGTTTTCATACAAAAACTGTTAATTACAACTAACTTTGTCCATCGGATTCGAACTTTGTTCTTTGATTTGAAGTTCCACCAGAAGTGTGTTTTCATACAAAAACTGTTAATTAGAACTAACTTTGTCCATCCGATTCGAACTTTGTTCTTTGATTTGAAGTTCCACCAGAAGTGTGTTTTCATACAAAAACTGTTAATTACAACTAACTTTGTCCATCCGATTCGAGCTTTGTTCTTTGATATGAAGTTCCACCAGAAGTGTGTTTTCATACAAAAACTGTTAATTACAAATAACTTTGTCCATCCGATTCGAACTTTGTTCTTTGATATGAAGTTCCACCAGAAGTGTGTTTTCATACAAAAACTGTTAATTACAACCAACTTTGTCCATCCGATTCTAACTTTGTTCTTTGCTACGAAGTTCCACCAGAAGTGTGTTTTCATACAAAAACTGTTAATTACAACTAACTTTGTCCATCCGATTCGAACTTTGTTCTTTGATTTGCAGTTCCTCCAGAAGTGTGTTTTCATACAAAAACTGTTAATTACAACTAACTTTGTCCATCGGATTCGAACTTTGTTCTTTGATTTGAAGTTCCACCAGAAGTGTGTTTTCATACAAAAACTGTTAATTAGAACTAACTTTGTCCATCCGATTCGAACTTTGTTCTTTGATATGAAGTTCCACCAGAAGTGAGTTTTCATACAAAAACTGTTAATTACAACTAACTTTGTCCATCCGATGCGAACTTTGTACTTTGATATGAAGTTGCACCAGAAGTGTGTTTTCATACAAAAACTGTTAATTACAACTAACTTTGTCCATCCGATTCGAGCTTTGTTCTTTGATTTGCAGTTCCACCAGAAGTGTGTTTTCATACAAAAACTGTTAATTACAACTAACTTTGTCCATCCGATTCGAACTTTGTTCTTTGATATGAAGTTCCACCAGAAGTGTGTTTTCATACAAAAACTGTTAATTACAACCAACTTTGTCCATCCGATTCGAACTTTGTTCTTTGATACGAAGTTCCACCAGAAGTGTGTTTTCATACAAAAACTGTTAATTACAACTAACTTTGTCCATCCGGTTCGAACTTTGTTCTTTGATTTGCAGTTCCTCCAGAAGTGTGTTTTCATACAAAAACTGTTAATTACAACTAACTTTGTCCATCCGATTCGAACTTTGTTCTTTGATATGAAGTTCCACCAGAAGTGTGTTTTCATACAAAAACTGTTAATTACAACCAACTTTGTCCATCCGATTCTAACTTTGTTCTTTGATACGAAGTTCCACCAGAAGTGTGTTTTCATACAAAAACTGTTAATTACAACTAACTTTGTCCATCCGGTTCGAACTTTGTTCTTTGATTTGCAGTTCCTCCAGAAGTGTGTTTTCATACAAAAACTGTTAATTACAACTAACTTTGTCCATCCGATTCGAACTTTGTTCTTTGATATGAAGTTCCACCAGAAGTGTGTTTTCATACAAAAACTGTTAATTACAACTAACTTTGTTCATCCGATTCGAACTTTGTTCTTTGATACGAAGTTCCACCAGAAGTGTGTTTTCATACAAAAACTGTTAATTAGAACTAACTTTGTCCATTCGATTCGAACTTTGTTCGTTGATATGAAGTTCCACCAGAAGTGTGTTTTCATACAAAAACTGTTAATTACAACTAACTTTGTCCATCCGATTCGAACTTTGTTCGTTGATATGAAGTTCCACCAGAAGTGTGTTTTCATACAAAAACTGTTAATTACAACTAACTTTGTCCATCCGGTTCGAACTTTGTTCTTTGATTTGCAGTTCCTCCAGAAGTGTGTTTTCATACAAAAACTGTTAATTACAACCAACTTTGTCCATCCGATTCTAACTTTGTTCTTTGATACGAAGTTCCACCAGAAGTGTGTTTTCATACAAAAACTGTTAATTACAACTAACTTTGTCCATCCGGTTCGAACTTTGTTCTTTGATTTGCAGTTCCTCCAGAAGTGTGTTTTCATACAAAAACTGTTAATTACAACTAACTTTGTCCATCCGATTCGAACTTTGTTCTTTGATATGAAGTTCCACCAGAAGTGTGTTTTCATACAAAAACTGTTAATTACAACTAACTTTGTTCATCCGATTCGAACTTTGTTCTTTGATACGAAGTTCCACCAGAAGTGTGTTTTCATACAAAAACTGTTAATTACAACTAACTTTGTCCATCCGGTTCGAACTTTGTTCTTTGATTTGCAGTTCCTCCAGAAGTGTGTTTTCATACAAAAACTGTTAATTACAACCAACTTTGTCCATCCGATTCTAACTTTGTTCTTTGATACGAAGTTCCACCAGAAGTGTGTTTTCATACAAAAACTGTTAATTACAACTAACTTTGTCCATCCGGTTCGAACTTTGTTCTTTGATTTGCAGTTCCTCCAGAAGTGTGTTTTCATACAAAAACTGTTAATTACAACTAACTTTGTCCATCCGGTTCGAACTTTGTTCTTTGATTTGCAGTTCCTCCAGAAGTGTGTTTTCATACAAAAACTGTTAATTACAACTAACTTTGTCCATCCGATTCGAACTTTGTTCTTTGATATGAAGTTCCACCAGAAGTGTGTTTTCATACAAAAACTGTTAATTACAACCAACTTTGTCCATCCGATTCTAACTTTGTTCTTTGCTACGAAGTTCCACCAGAAGTGTGTTTTCATACAAAAACTGTTAATTACAACTAACTTTGTCCATCCGGTTCGAACTTTGTTCTTTGATTTGCAGTTCCTCCAGAAGTGTGTTTTCATACAAAAACTGTTAATTACAACTAACTTTGTCCATCCGATTCGAACTTTGTTCTTTGATATGAAGTTCCACCAGAAGTGTGTTTTCATACAAAAACTGTTAATTACAACTAACTTTGTCCATCCGGTTCGAACTTTGTTCTTTGATTTGCAGTTCCTCCAGAAGTGTGTTTTCATACAAAAACTGTTAATTACAACTAACTTTGTCCATCCGATTCGAACTTTGTTCTTTGATATGAAGTTCCACCAGAAGTGTGTTTTCATACAAAAACTGTTAATTACAACCAACTTTGTCCATCCGATTCTAACTTTGTTCTTTGATACGAAGTTCCACCAGAAGTGTGTTTTCATACAAAAACTGTTAATTACAACTAACTTTGTCCATCCGGTTCGAACTTTGTTCTTTGATTTGCAGTTCCTCCAGAAGTGTGTTTTCATACAAAAACTGTTAATTACAACTAACTTTGTCCATCCGATTCGAACTTTGTTCTTTGATATGAAGTTCCACCAGAAGTGTGTTTTCATACAAAAACTGTTAATTACAACTAACTTTGTTCATCCGATTCGAACTTTGTTCTTTGATACGAAGTTCCACCAGAAGTGTGTTTTCATACAAAAACTGTTAATTAGAACTAACTTTGTCCATTCGATTCGAACTTTGTTCGTTGATATGAAGTTCCACCAGAAGTGTGTTTTCATACAAAAACTGTTAATTACAACTAACTTTGTCCATCCGATTCGAACTTTGTTCTTTGATATGAAGTTCCACCAGAAGTGTGTTTTCATACAAAAACTGTTAATTACAACCAACTTTGTCCATCCGATTCTAACTTTGTTCTTTGATACGAAGTTCCACCAGAAGTGTGTTTTCATACAAAAACTGTTAATTACAACTAACTTTGTCCATCCGGTTCGAACTTTGTTCTTTGATTTGCAGTTCCTCCAGAAGTGTGTTTTTATACAAAAACTGTTAATTACAACTAACTTTGTCCATCCGATTCGAACTTTGTTCTTTGATATGAAGTTCCACCAGAAGTGTGTTTTCATACAAAAACTGTTAATTACAACTAACTTTGTTCATCCGATTCGAACTTTGTTCTTTGATATGAAGTTCCACCAGAAGTGTGTTTTCATACAAAAACTGTTAATTACAACTAACTTTGTCCATCCGATTCGAACTTTGTTCTTTGATATGAAGTTCCACCAGAAGTGTGTTTTCATACAAAAACTGTTAATTACAACTAACTTTGTTCATCCGATTCGAACTTTGTTCTTTGATATGAAGTTCCACCAGAAGTGTGTTTTCATACAAAAACTGTTAATTACAACTAACTTTGTCCATCCGATTCGAACTTTGTTCTTTGATATGAAGTTCCACCAGAAGTGTGTTTTCATACAAAAACTGTTAATTACAACTAACTTTGTCCATCCGGTTCGAACTTTGTTCTTTGATTTGCAGTTCCTCCAGAAGTGTGTTTTCATACAAAAACTGTTAATTACAACTAACTTTGTCCATCCGATTCGAACTTTGTTCTTTGATATGAAGTTCCACCAGAAGTGTGTTTTCATACAAAAACTGTTAATTACAACTAACTTTGTTCATCCGATTCGAACTTTGTTCTTTGATATGAAGTTCCACCAGAAGTGTGTTTTCATACAAAAACTGTTAATTACAACTAACTTTGTCCATCCGATTCGAACTTTGTTCTTTGATATGAAGTTCCACCAGAAGTGTGTTTTCATACAAAAACTGTTAATTACAACTAACTTTGTTCATCCGATTTGAACTTTGTTCTTTGATATGAAGTTCCACCAGAAGTGTGTTTTCATACAAAAACTGTTAATTACAACTAACTTTGTCCATCCGATTCGAACTTTGTTCTTTGATATGAAGTTCCACCAGAAGTGTGTTTTCATACAAAAACTGTTAATTACAACTAACTTTGTCCATCCGATTCGAACTTTGTTCTTTGATATGAAGTTCCACCAGAAGTGTGTTTTCATACAAAAACTGTTAATTACAACTAACTTTGTCCATTCGATTCGAACTTTGTTCGTTGATATGAAGTTCCACCAGAAGTGTGTTTTCATACAAAAACTGTTAATTACAACTAACTTTGTCCATCCGATTCGAACTTTGTTCGTTGATATGAAGTTCCACCAGAAGTGTGTTTTCATACAAAAACTGTTAATTACAACTAACTTTGTCCATCCGATTCGAACTTTGTTCTTTGATATGAAGTTCCACCAGAAGTGTGTTTTCATACAAAAACTGTTAATTACAACTAACTTTGTCCATCCGATTCGAACTTTGTTCTTTGATATGAAGTTCCACCAGAAGTGTGTTTTCATACAAAAACTGTTAATTACAACTAACTTTGTCCATTCGATTCGAACTTTGTTCTTTGATATGAAGTTCCACCAGAAGTGTGTTTTCATACAAAAACTGTTAATTACAACTAACTTTGTCCATCCGATTCGAACTTTGTTCTTTGATATGAAGTTCCACCAGAAGTGTGTTTTCATACAAAAACTGTTAATTACAACTAACTTTGTTCATCCGATTCGAACTTTGTTCTTTGATATGAAGTTCCACCAGAAGTGTGTTTTCATACAAAAACTGTTAATTACAACTAACTTTGTCCATCCGATTCGAACTTTGTTCTTTGATATGAAGTTCCACCAGAAGTGTGTTTTCATACAAAAACTGTTAATTACAACTAACTTTGTCCATCCGATTCGAACTTTGTTCTTTGATATGAAGTTCCACCAGAAGTGTGTTTTCATACAAAAACTGTTAATTACAACCAACTTTGTCCATCCGATTCGAACTTTGTTCTTTGATACGAAGTTCCACCAGAAGTGTGTTTTCATACAAAAACTGTTAATTACAACTAACTTTGTCCATCCGGTTCGAACTTTGTTCTTTGATTTGCAGTTCCTCCAGAAGTGTGTTTTCATACAAAAACTGTTAATTACAACTAACTTTGTCCATCCGATTCGAACTTTGTTCTTTGATATGAAGTTCCACCAGAAGTGTGTTTTCATACAAAAACTGTTAATTACAACTAACTTTGTTCATCCGATTCGAACTTTGTTCTTTGATATGAAGTTCCACCAGAAGTGTGTTTTCATACAAAAACTGTTAATTACAACTAACTTTGTCCATCCGATTCGAACTTTGTTCTTTGATATGAAGTTCCACCAGAAGTGTGTTTTCATACAAAAACTGTTAATTACAACTAACTTTGTTCATCCGATTCGAACTTTGTTCTTTGATATGAAGTTCCACCAGAAGTGTGTTTTCATACAAAAACTGTTAATTACAACTAACTTTGTCCATCCGATTCGAACTTTGTTCTTTGATATGAAGTTCCACCAGAAGTGTGTTTTCATACAAAAACTGTTAATTACAACTAACTTTGTCCATCCGATTCGAACTTTGTTCTTTGATATGAAGTTCCACCAGAAGTGTGTTTTCATACAAAAACTGTTAATTACAACTAACTTTGTCCATTCGATTCGAACTTTGTTCGTTGATATGAAGTTCCACCAGAAGTGTGTTTTCATACAAAAACTGTTAATTACAACTAACTTTGTCCATCCGATTCGAACTTTGTTCGTTGATATGAAGTTCCACCAGAAGTGTGTTTTCATACAAAAACTGTTAATTACAACTAACTTTGTCCATCCGATTCGAACTTTGTTCGTTGATATGAAGTTCCACCAGAAGTGTGTTTTCATACAAAAACTGTTAATTACAACTAACTTTGTCCATCCGATTCGAACTTTGTTCGTTGATATGAAGTTCCACCAGAAGTGTGTTTTCATACAAAAACTGTTAATTACAACTAACTTTGTCCATCCGGTTCGAACTTTGTTCTTTGATTTGCAGTTCCTCCAGAAGTGTGTTTTCATACAAAAACTGTTAATTACAACTAACTTTGTTCATCCGATTCGAACTTTGTTCGTTGATATGAAGTTCCACCAGAAGTGTGTTTTCATACAAAAACTGTTAATTACAACTAACTTTGTCCATCCGATTCGAACTTTGTTCGTTGATATGAAGTTCCACCAGAAGTGTGTTTTCATACAAAAACTGTTAATTACAACTAACTTTGTCCATCCGATTCGAACTTTGTTCTTTGATATGAAGTTCCACCAGAAGTGTGTTTTCATACAAAAACTGTTAATTACAACTAACTTTGTCCATCCGATTCGAACTTTGTTCTTTGATATGAAGTTCCACCAGAAGTGTGTTTTCATACAAAAACTGTTAATTAGAACTAACTTTGTCCATTCGATTCGAACTTTGTTCGTTGATATGAAGTTCCACCAGAAGTGTGTTTTCATACAAAAACTGTTAATTAGAACTAACTTTGTCCATTCGATTCGAACTTTGTTCGTTGATATGAAGTTCCACCAGAAGTGTGTTTTCATACAAAAACTGTTAATTACAACTAACTTTGTCCATTCGATTCGAACTTAGTTCGTTGATATGAAGTTCCACCAGAAGTGTGTTTTCATACAAAAACTGTTAATTAGAACTAACTTTGTCCATTCGATTCGAACTTTGTTCTTTGATTTGCAGTTCCTCCAGAAGTGTGTTTTCATACAAAAACTGTTAATTACAACTAACTTTGTCCATCCGATTCGAACTTTGTTCGTTGATATGAAGTTCCACCAGAAGTGTGTTTTCATACAAAAACTGTTAATTACAACTAACTTTGTCCATCCGATTCGAACTTTGTTCGTTGATATGAAGTTCCACCAGAAGTGTGTTTTCATACAAAAACTGTTAATTACAACTAACTTTGTCCATCCGATTCGAACTTTGTTCGTTGATATGAAGTTCCACCAGAAGTGTGTTTTCATACAAAAACTGTTAATTACAACTAACTTTGTCCATTCGATTCGAACTTTGTTCGTTGATATGAAGTTCCACCAGAAGTGTGTTTTCATACAAAAACTGTTAATTAGAACTAACTTTGTCCATTCGATTCGAACTTTGTTCGTTGATATGAAGTTCCACCAGAAGTGTGTTTTCATACAAAAACTGTTAATTACAACTAACTTTGTCCATTCGATTCGAACTTAGTTCGTTGATATGAAGTTCCACCAGAAGTGTGTTTTCATACAAAAACTGTTAATTACAACTAACTTTGTCCATCCGGTTCGAACTTTGTTCTTTGATTTGCAGTTCCTCCAGAAGTGTGTTTTCATACAAAAACTGTTAATTACAACTAACTTTGTCCATCCGATTCGAACTTTGTTCGTTGATATGAAGTTCCACCAGAAGTGTGTTTTCATACAAAAACTGTTAATTACAACTAACTTTGTCCATCCGATTCGAACTTTGTTCTTTGATTTGAAGTTCCACCAGAAGTGTGTTTTCATACAAAAACTGTTAATTAGAACTAACTTTGTCCATTCGATTCGAACTTTGTTCGTTGATATGAAGTTCCACCAGAAGTGTGTTTTCATACAAAAACTGTTAATTACAACTAACTTTGTCCATTCGATTCGAACTTTGTTCGTTGATATGAAGTTCCACCAGAAGTGTGTTTTCATACAAAAACTGTTAATTAGAACTAACTTTGTCCATCCGGTTCGAACTTTGTTCTTTGATTTGCAGTTCCTCCAGAAGTGTGTTTTTATACAAAAACTGTTAATTACAACTAACTTTGTCCATCCGATTTGAACTTTGTTCGTTGATATGAAGTTCCACCAGAAGTGTGTTTTCATACAAAAACTGTTAATTAGAACTAACTTTGTCCAATCGATTCGAACTTTGTTCGTTGATATGAAGTTCCACCAGAAGTGTGTTTTCATACAAAAACTGTTAATTACAACTAACTTTGTCCATCCGATTCGAACTTTGTTCGTTGATATGAAGTTCCACCAGAAGTGTGTTTTCATACAAAAACTGTTAATTACAACTAACTTTGTCCATTCGATTCGAACTTTGTTCGTTGATATGAAGTTCCACCAGAAGTGTGTTTTCATACAAAAACTGTTAATTAGAACTAACTTTGTCCATCCGGTTCGAACTTTGTTCTTTGATTTGCAGTTCCTCCAGAAGTGTGTTTTCATACAAAAACTGTTAATTACAACTAACTTTGTCCATCCGATTCGAACTTTGTTCGTTGATATGAAGTTCCACCAGAAGTGTGTTTTCATACAAAAACTGTTAATTAGAACTAACTTTGTCCATTCGATTCGAACTTTGTTCGTTGATATGAAGTTCCACCAGAAGTGTGTTTTCATACAAAAACTGTTAATTACAACTAACTTTGTCCATCCGATTCGAACTTTGTTCGTTGATATGAAGTTCCACCAGAAGTGTGTTTTCATACAAAAACTGTTAATTAGAACTAACTTTGTCCATTCGATTCGAACTTTGTTCGTTGATATGAAGTTCCACTAGAAGTGTGTTTTCATACAAAAACTGTTAATTACAACTAACTTTGTTCATCCGATTCGAACTTTGTTCTTTGATTTGCAGTTCCTCCAGAAGTGTGTTTTCATACAAAAACTGTTAATTAGAACTAACTTTGTCCATTCGATTCGAACTTTGTTCGTTGATATAAAGTTCCACCAGAAGTGTGTTTTCATACAAAAACTGTTAATTACAACTAACTTTGTCCATCCGGTTCGAACTTTGTTCTTTGATTTGCAGTTCCTCCAGAAGTGTGTTTTCATACAAAAACTGTTAATTACAACTAACTTTGTCCATTCGATTCGAACTTTGTTCGTTGATATGAAGTTCCACCAGAAGTGTGTTTTCATACAAAAACTGTTAATTACAACTAACTTTGTCCATCCGATTCGAACTTTGTTCGTTGATATGAAGTTCCACCAGAAGTGTGTTTTCATACAAAAACTGTTAATTACAACTAACTTTGTCCATCCGATTCGAACTTTGTTCGTTGATATGAAGTTCCACCAGAAGTGTGTTTTCATACAAAAACTGTTAATTACAACTAACTTTGTCCATCCGATTCGAACTTTGTTCGTTGATATGAAGTTCCACCAGAAGTGTGTTTTCATACAAAAACTGTTAATTACAACTAACTTTGTCCATCCGGTTCGAACTTTGTTCTTTGATTTGCAGTTCCTCCAGAAGTGTGTTTTCATACAAAAACTGTTAATTACAACTAACTTTGTTCATCCGATTCGAACTTTGTTCGTTGATATGAAGTTCCACCAGAAGTGTGTTTTCATACAAAAACTGTTAATTACAACTAACTTTGTCCATCCGATTCGAACTTTGTACTTTGATATGAAGTTCCACCAGAAGTGTGTTTTCATACAAAAACTGTTAATTACAACTAACTTTGTCCATTCGATTCGAACTTTGTTCGTTGATATGAAGTTCCACCAGAAGTGTGTTTTCATACAAAAACTGTTAATTACAACTAACTTTGTCCATCCGATTCGAACTTTGTTCGTTGATATGAAGTTCCACCAGAAGTGTGTTTTCATACAAAAACTGTTAATTACAACTAACTTTGTCCATCCGATTCGAACTTTGTTCTTTGATATGAAGTTCCACCAGAAGTGTGTTTTCATACAAAAACTGTTAATTACAACTAACTTTGTTCATCCGATTCGAACTTTGTTCTTTGATACGAAGTTCCACCAGAAGTGTGTTTTCATACAAAAACTGTTAATTAGAACTAACTTTGTCCATTCGATTCGAACTTTGTTCGTTGATATGAAGTTCCACCAGAAGTGTGTTTTCATACAAAAACTGTTAATTAGAACTAACTTTGTCCATTCGATTCGAACTTTGTTCGTTGATATGAAGTTCCACCAGAAGTGTGTTTTCATACAAAAACTGTTAATTACAACTAACTTTGTCCATTCGATTCGAACTTTGTTCGTTGATATGAAGTTCCACCAGAAGTGTGTTTTCATACAAAAACTGTTAATTAGAACTAACTTTGTCCATTCGATTCGAACTTTGTTCGTTGATATGAAGTTCCACCAGAAGTGTGTTTTCATACAAAAACTGTTAATTACAACTAACTTTGTCCATCCGGTTCGAACTTTGTTCTTTGATTTGCAGTTCCTCCAGAAGTGTGTTTTCATACAAAAACTGTTAATTACAACTAACTTTGTCCATCCGATTCGAACTTTGTTCTTTGATATGAAGTTCCACCAGAAGTGTGTTTTCATACAAAAACTGTTAATTACAACCAACTTTGTCCATCCGATTCTAACTTTGTTCTTTGATACGAAGTTCCACCAGAAGTGTGTTTTCATACAAAAACTGTTAATTACAACTAACTTTGTCCATCCGATTCGAACTTTGTTCTTTGATTTGAAGTTCCACCAGAAGTGTGTTTTCATACAAAAACTGTTAATTACAACTAACTTTGTCCATCCGATTCGAACTTTGTTCTTTGATATGAAGTTCCACCAGAAGTGTATTTTCATACAAAAACTGTTAATTACAACTAACTTTGTTCATCCGATTCGAACTTTGTTCTTTGATACGAAGTTCCACCAGAAGTGTGTTTTCATACAAAAACTGTTAATTACAACTAACTTTGTCCATTCGATTCGAACTTTGTTCGTTGATATGAAGTTCCACCAGAAGTGTGTTTTCATACAAAAACTGTTAATTACAACTAACTTTGTCCATTCGATTCGAACTTTGTTCGTTGATATGAAGTTCCACCAGAAGTGTGTTTTCATACAAAAACTGTTAATTACAACTAACTTTGTCCATCCGATTCGAACTTTGTTCTTTGATTTGAAGTTCCACCAGAAGTTTGTTTTCATACAAAAACTGTTAATTACAACTAACTTTGTCCATCCGATTCGAACTTTGTTCTTTGATTTGCAGTTCCTCCAGAAGTGTGTTTTCATACAAAAACTGTTAATTACAACTAACTTTGTCCATCGGATTCGAACTTTGTTCTTTGATTTGAAGTTCCACCAGAAGTGTGTTTTCATACAAAAACTGTTAATTACAACTAACTTTGTCCATCCGATTCGAACTTTGTTCGTTGATATGAAGATCCACCAGAAGTGTGTTTTCATACAAAAACTGTTAATTACAACTCACTTTGTCCATCCGATTCGAACTTTGTTCTTTGATTTGAAGTTCCACCAGAAGTTTGTTTTCATACAAAAACTGTTAATTACAACTAACTTTGTCCATCCGATTCGAACTTTATTCTTTGATATGCAGTTCTACCAGAAGTGTGTTTTCATACAAAAACTGTTAATTACAACTAACTTTGTTCATCCGATTCGAACTTTGTTCTTTGATTTGAAGTTCCACCAGAAGTGTGTTTTCATACAAAAACTGTTAATTACAACTAACTTTGTCCATTCGATTCGAACTTTGTTCTTTGATTTGAAGTTCCACCAGAAGTGTGTTTTCATACAAAAACTGTTAATTACAACTAACTTTGTCCATTCGATTCGAACTTTGTTCGTTGATATGAAGTTGCACCAGAAGTGTGTTTTCATAAAAAAACTGTTAATTACAACTATTTTGTCCATCCGATTCGAACTTTGTTCTTTGATTTGAAGTTCCACCAGAAGTGTGTTTTCATACAAAAACTGTTAATTACAACTAACTTTGTCCATCCGATTCGAACTTTGTTCTTTGATTTGAAGTTCCACCAGAAGTGTGTTTTCATACAAATACTGTTAATTACAACTAACTTTGTCCATCGGATTCGAACTTTGTTCTTTGATTTGAAGTTCCACCAGAAGTGTGTTTTCATACAAAAACTGTTAATTACAACTAACTTTGTCCATCCGATTCGAACTTTGTTCTTTGATTTGAAGTTCCACCAGAAGTGTGTTTTCATACAAAAACTGTTAATTACAACTAACTTTGTCCATCCGATTCGAACTTTGTTCTTTGATTTGAAGTTCCACCAGAAGTGTGTTTTCATACAAAAACTGTTAATTACAACTAACTTTGTCCATCGGATTCGAACTTTGTTCTTTGATTTGAAGTTCCACCAGAAGTGTACCAGAAGTGTGTTTTCATACAAAAACTGTTAATTACAACTAACTTTGTCCATCCGATTCGAACTTTGTTCTTTGATTTGAAGTTCCACCAGAAGTGTGTTTTCATACAAAAACTGTTAATTACAACTAACTTTGTCCATTCGATTCGAACTTTGTTCTTTGATTTGAAGTTCCACCAGAAGTGTGTTTTCATACAAATACTGTTAATTACAACTAACTTTGTCCATCGGATTCGAACTTTGTTCTTTGATTTGAAGTTCCACCAGAAGTGTGTTTTCATACAAAAACTGTTAATTACAACTAACTTTGTCCATTCGATTCGAACTTTGTTCTTTGATTTGAAGTTCCACCAGAAGTGTGTTTTCATACAAATACTGTTAATTACAACTAACTTTGTCCATCGGATTCGAACTTTGTTCTTTGATTTGAAGTTCCACCAGAAGTGTGTTTTCATACAAAAACTGTTAATTACAACTAACTTTGTCCATCCGATTCGAATTTTGTTCTTTGATTTGAAGTTCCACCAGAAGTGTGTTTTCATACAAAAACTGTTAATTACAACTAACTTCGTCCATCCGATTCGAACTTTGTTCTTTGATTTGAAGTTCCACCAGAAGGGTGTTTTCATACAAAAACTGTTAATTACAACTAACTTTGTCCATCCGATTCGAACTTTGTTCGTTGATATGAAGTTCCACCAGAAGTGTGTTTTCATACAAAAACTGTTAATTACAACTCACTTTGTCCATCCGATTCGAACTTTGTTCGTTGATATGAAGTTCCACCAGAAGTGTGTTTTCATACAAAAACTGTTAATTACAACTAACTTTGTCCATCCGATTCGAACTTTGTTCTTTGATTTGAAGTTCCACCAGAAGTTTGTTTTCATACAAAAACTGTTAATTACAACTAACTTTGTCCATCCGATTCGAACTTTGTTCTTTGATTTGAAGTTCCACCAGAAGTGTGTTTTCATACAAAAACTGTTAATTACAACTAACTTTGTCCATCCGATTCGAGCTTTGTTCTTTGATTTGAAGTTCCACCAGAAGTGTGTTTTCATACAAAAACTGTTAATTACAACTAACTTTGTCCATCCGATTCGAACTTTGTTCTTTGATATGAAGTTCCACCAGAAGTGTATTTTCATACAAAAACTGTTAATTACAACTAACTTTGTCCATCCAAAACGAACTTTGTTCGTTGATATGAAGTTCCACCAGAAGTGTGTTTCCATACAGAAACTGTTAATTACAACTAACTTTGTCCATCCGATTCGAACTTTGTTCTTTCATATGAAGTTCCACCAGAAGTGTGTTTTCATACAAAAACTGTTAATTACAACTAACTTTGTCCATCCGATTCGAACTTTGTTCGTTGATATGAAGTTCCACCAGAAGTGTGTTTTCATACAAAAACTGTTAATTACAACTAACTTTGTCCATCCGATTCGAACTTTGTTCTTTGATATGAAGTTCCACCAGAAGTGTGTTTTCATACAAAAACTGTTAATTACAACTATTTTGTCCATCCGATTCGAACTTTGTTGTTTGATACGAAGTTCCACCAGAAGTGTGTTTTCATACAAAAACTGTTAATGAGAACTAACTTTGTCCATCCGATTCGAACTTTGTTCGTTGATATGAAGTTCCACCAGAAGTGTGTTTTCATACAAAAACTGTTAATTACAACTAACTTTTTCCATCCGATTCGAACTTTGTTCTTTGATTTGAAGTTCCACCAGAAGTGTGTTTTCATACAAATACTGTTAATTACAACTAACTTTGTCCATCGGATTCGAACTTTGTTCTTTGATTTGAAGTTCCACCAGAAGTGTGTTTTCATACAAAAACTGTTAATTACAACTAACTTTGTTCATCCGATTCGAACTTTGTTCGTTGATATGAAGTTCCACCAGAAGTGTGTTTTCATACAAAAACTGTTAATTACAACTAACTTTGTCCATCCGATTCGAACTTTGTTCGTTGATATGAAGTTCCACCAGAAGTGTGTTTTCATACAAAAACTGTTAATTACAACTAACTTTGTCCATTCGATTCGAACTTTGTTCGTTGATATGAAGTTCCACCAGAAGTGTGTTTTCATACAAAAACTGTTAATTACAACTAACTTTGTCCATCCGATTCGAACTTTGTTCTTTGATATGAAGTTCCACCAGAAGTGTGTTTTCATACAAAAACTGTTAATTACAACTAACTTTGTTCATCCGATTCGAACTTTGTTCTTTGATACGAAGTTCCACCAGAAGTGTGTTTTCATACAAAAACTGTTAATTAGAACTAACTTTGTCCATTCGATTCGAACTTTGTTCGTTGATATGAAGTTCCACCAGAAGTGTGTTTTCATACAAAAACTGTTAATTACAACTAACTTTGTCCATTCGATTCGAACTTTGTTCGTTGATATGAAGTTCCACCAGAAGTGTGTTTTCATACAAAAACTGTTAATTAGAACTAACTTTGTCCATTCGATTCGAACTTTGTTCGTTGATATGAAGTTCCACCAGAAGTGTGTTTTCATACAAAAACTGTTAATTACAACTAACTTTGTCCATCCGGTTCGAACTTTGTTCTTTGATTTGCAGTTCCTCCAGAAGTGTGTTTTCATACAAAAACTGTTAATTACAACTAACTTTGTCCATCCGATTCGAACTTTGTTCTTTGATATGAAGTTCCACCAGAAGTGTGTTTTCATACAAAAACTGTTAATTACAACCAACTTTGTCCATCCGATTCTAACTTTGTTCTTTGATACGAAGTTCCACCAGAAGTGTGTTTTCATACAAAAACTGTTAATTACAACTAACTTTGTCCATCCGATTCGAACTTTGTTCTTTGATTTGAAGTTCCACCAGAAGTGTGTTTTCATACAAAAACTGTTAATTACAACTAACTTTGTCCATCCGATTCGAACTTTGTTCTTTGATATGAAGTTCCACCAGAAGTGTATTTTCATACAAAAACTGTTAATTACAACTAACTTTGTTCATCCGATTCGAACTTTGTTCTTTGATACGAAGTTCCACCAGAAGTGTGTTTTCATACAAAAACTGTTAATTACAACTAACTTTGTCCATTCGATTCGAACTTTGTTCGTTGATATGAAGTTCCACCAGAAGTGTGTTTTCATACAAAAACTGTTAATTACAACTAACTTTGTCCATTCGATTCGAACTTTGTTCGTTGATATGAAGTTCCACCAGAAGTGTGTTTTCATACAAAAACTGTTAATTACAACTAACTTTGTCCATCCGATTCGAACTTTGTTCTTTGATTTGAAGTTCCACCAGAAGTTTGTTTTCATACAAAAACTGTTAATTACAACTAACTTTGTCCATCCGATTCGAACTTTGTTCTTTGATTTGCAGTTCCTCCAGAAGTGTGTTTTCATACAAAAACTGTTAATTACAACTAACTTTGTCCATCGGATTCGAACTTTGTTCTTTGATTTGAAGTTCCACCAGAAGTGTGTTTTCATACAAAAACTGTTAATTACAACTAACTTTGTCCATCCGATTCGAACTTTGTTCGTTGATATGAAGATCCACCAGAAGTGTGTTTTCATACAAAAACTGTTAATTACAACTCACTTTGTCCATCCGATTCGAACTTTGTTCTTTGATTTGAAGTTCCACCAGAAGTTTGTTTTCATACAAAAACTGTTAATTACAACTAACTTTGTCCATCCGATTCGAACTTTATTCTTGATATGCAGTTCTACCAGAAGTGTGTTTTCATACAAAAACTGTTAATTACAACTAACTTTGTTCATCCGATTCGAACTTTGTTCTTTGATTTGAAGTTCCACCAGAAGTGTGTTTTCATACAAAAACTGTTAATTACAACTAACTTTGTCCATTCGATTCGAACTTTGTTCGTTGATATGAAGTTGCACCAGAAGTGTGTTTTCATACAAAAACTGTTAATTACAACTCACTTTGTCCATCCGATTCGAACTTTGTTCTTTGATTTGAAGTTCCACCAGAAGTGTGTTTTCATACAAATACTGTTAATTACAACTAACTTTGTCCATCGGATTCGAACTTTGTTCTTTGATTTGAAGTTCCACCAGAAGTGTGTTTTCATACAAAAACTGTTAATTACAACTAACTTTGTCCATCCGATTCGAACTTTGTTCTTTGATTTGAAGTTCCACCAGAAGTGTGTTTTCATACAAAAACTGTTAATTACAACTAACTTTGTCCATCCGATTCGAACTTTGATCTTTGATTTGAAGTTCCACCAGAAGTGTGTTTTCATACAAAAACTGTTAATTACAACTAACTTCGTCCATCCGATTCGAACTTTGTTCTTTGATTTGAAGTTCCACCAGAAGGGTGTTTTCATACAAAAACTGTTAATTACAACTAACTTTGTCCATCCGATTCGAACTTTGTTCGTTGATATGAAGTTCCACCAGAAGTGTGTTTTCATACAAAAACTGTTAATTACAACTCACTTTGTCCATCCGATTCGAACTTTGTTCGTTGATATGAAGTTCCACCAGAAGTGTGTTTTCATACAAAAACTGTTAATTACAACTAACTTTGTCCATCCGATTCGAACTTTGTTCTTTGATTTGAAGTTCCACCAGAAGTTTGTTTTCATACAAAAACTGTTAATTACAACTAACTTTGTCCATCCGATTCGAACTTTGTTCTTTGATTTGAAGTTCCACCAGAAGTGTGTTTTCATACAAAAACTGTTAATTACAACTAACTTTGTCCATCCGATTCGAGCTTTGTTCTTTGATTTGAAGTTCCACCAGAAGTGTGTTTTCATACAAAAACTGTTAATTACAACTAACTTTGTCCATCCGATTCGAACTTTGTTCTTTGATATGAAGTTCCACCAGAAGTGTATTTTCATACAAAAACTGTTAATTACAACTAACTTTGTCCATCCAAAACGAACTTTGTTCGTTGATATGAAGTTCCACCAGAAGTGTGTTTCCATACAGAAACTGTTAATTACAACTAACTTTGTCCATCCGATTCGAACTTTGTTCTTTCATATGAAGTTCCACCAGAAGTGTGTTTTCATACAAAAACTGTTAATTACAACTAACTTTGTCCATCCGATTCGAACTTTGTTCTTTGATACGAAGTTCCACCAGAAGTGTGTTTTCATACAAAAACTGTTAATTAGAACTAACTTTGTCCATTCGATTCGAACTTTGTTCGTTGATATGAAGTTGCACCAGAAGTGTGTTTTCATACAAAAACTGTTAATTACAACTATTTTGTCCATCCGATTCGAACTTTGTTGTTTGATACGAAGTTCCACCAGAAGTGTGTTTTCATACAAAAACTGTTAATGAGAACTAACTTTGTCCATCCGATTCGAACTTTGTTCGTTGATATGAAGTTCCACCAGAAGTGTGTTTTCATACAAAAACTGTTAATTACAACTAACTTTGTCCATCCGATTCGAACTTTGTTCTTTGATTTGAAGTTCCACCAGAAGTGTGTTTTCATACAAATACTGTTAATTACAACTAACTTTGTCCATCGGATTCGAACTTTGTTCTTTGATTTGAAGTTCCACCAGAAGTGTGTTTTCATACAAAAACTGTTAATTACAACTAACTTTGTCCATCCGATTCGAACTTTGTTCTTTGATTTGAAGTTCCACCAGAAGTGTGTTTTCATACAAAAACTGTTAATTACAACTAACTTCGTCCATCCGATTCGAACTTTGTTCTTTGATTTGAAGTTCCACCAGAAGGGTGTTTTCATACAAAAACTGTTAATTACAACTCACTTTGTCCATCCAAAACGAACTTTGTTCGATGATATGAAGTTCCACCAGAAGTGTGTTTTCATACAAAAACTGTTAATTACAACTAACTTTGTCCATCCGATTCGAACTTTGTTCTTTCATATGAAGTTCCACCAGAAGTGTGTTTTCATACAAAAACTGTTAATTACAACTAACTTTGTCCATCCGATTCGAACTTTGTTCTTTGATTTGCAGTTCCACCAGAAGTGAGTTTTGATACAAAAACTGTTAATTACAACTAACTTTGTCCATCCGATTCGAACTTTGTTCTTTGATTTGCAGTTCCTCCAGAAGTGTGTTTTCATACAAAAACTGTTAATTACAACTAACTTTGTCCATCCGATTCGAACTTTGTTCTTTGATTTGAAAATCAACCAGAAGTGTGTTTTCATACAAAAACTGTTAATTACAACTAACTTTGTCCATCCGATTCGAACTTTGTTCTTTGATTTGAAGTTCCACCAGAAGTGTGTTTTCATACAAAAACTGTTAATTACAACTCACTTTGTCCATCCGATTCGAACTTTGTTCGTTGATATGAAGTTCCACCAGAAGTGTGTTTTCATACAAAAACTGTTAATTACAACTCACTTTGTCCATCCAAAACGAACTTTGTTCTTTGATATGAAGTTCCACCAGAAGTGAGTTTTCATACAAAAACTGTTAATTACAACTCACTTTGTCCATCCGATTCGAACTTTGTTCGTTGATATGAAGTTCCACCAGAAGTGTGTTTTCATACAAAAACTGTTAATTACAACTCACTTTGTCCATCCAAAACGAACTTTGTTCTTTGATATGAAGTTCCACCAGAAGTGTGTTTTCATACAAAAACTGTTAATTACAACTAACTTTGTCCATCCGATTCGAACTTTGTTCTTTGATTTGCAGTTCCTCCAGAAGTGTGTTTTCATACAAAAACTGTTAATTACAACTAACTTTGTCCATCGGATTCGAACTTTGTTCTTTGATTTGAAGTTCCACCAGAAGTGTGTTTTCATACAAAAACTGTTAATTACAACTAACTTTGTCCATCCGATTCGAACTTTGTTCGTTGATATGAAGATCCACCAGAAGTGTGTTTTCATACAAAAACTGTTAATTACAACTCACTTTGTCCATCCGATTCGAACTTTGTTCTTTGAGTTGAAGTTCCACCAGAAGTTTGTTTTGATACAAAAACTGTTAATTACAACTAACTTTGTCCATCCGATTCGAACTTTATTCTTTGATATGCAGTTCTACCAGAAGTGTGTTTTCATACAAAAACTGTTAATTACAACTAACTTTGTTCATCCGATTCGAACTTTGTTCTTTGATACGAAGTTCCACCAGAAGTGTGTTTTCATACAAAAACTGTTAATTAGAACTAACTTTGTCCATTCGATTCGAACTTTGTTCGTTGATATGAAGTTGCACCAGAAGTGTGTTTTCATACAAAAACTGTTAATTACAACTATTTTGTCCATCCGATTCGAACTTTGTTCTTTGATACGAAGTTCCACCAGAAGTGTGTTTTCATACAAAAACTGTTAATGAGAACTAACTTTGTCCATCCGATTCGAACTTTGTTCGTTGATATGAAGTTCCACCAGAAGTGTGTTTTCATACAAAAACTGTTAATTACAACTAACTTTGTCCATCCGATTCGAACTTTGTTCTTTGATTTGAAGTTCCACCAGAAGTGTGTTTTCATACAAATACTGTTAATTACAACTAACTTTGTCCATCGGATTCGAACTTTGTTCTTTGATTTGAAGTTCCACCAGAAGTGTGTTTTCATACAAAAACTGTTAATTACAACTAACTTTGTCCATCCGATTCGAACTTTGTTCTTTGATTTGAAGTTCCACCAGAAGTGTGTTTTCATACAAAAACTGTTAATTACAACTAACTTTGTCCATCCGATTCGAACTTTGTTCGTTGATATGAAGTTCCACCAGAAGTGTGTTTTCATACAAAAACTGTTAATTACAACTCACTTTGTCCATCCGATTCGAACTTTGTTCGTTGATATGAAGTTCCACCAGAAGTGTGTTTTCATACAAAAACTGTTAATTACAACTAACTTTGTCCATCCGATTCGAACTTTGTTCTTTGATATGAAGTTCCACCAGAAGTGTATTTTCATACAAAAACTGTTAATTACAACTAACTTTGTCCATCCAAAACGAACTTTGTTCGTTGATATGAAGTTCCACCAGAAGTGTGTTTCCATACAGAAACTGTTAATTACAACTAACTTTGTCCATCCGATTCGAACTTTGTTCTTTCATATGAAGTTCCACCAGAAGTGTGTTTTCATACAAAAACTGTTAATTACAACTAACTTTGTCCATCCGATTCGAACTTTGTTCTTTGATTTGAAGTTCCACCAGAAGTGTGTTTTCATACAAAAACTGTTAATTACAACTAACTTTGTCCATCCGATTCGAGCTTTGTTCTTTGATTTGAAGTTCCACCAGAAGTGTGTTTTCATACAAAAACTGTTAATTACAACTAACTTTGTCCATCCGATTCGAACTTTGTTCTTTGATATGAAGTTCCACCAGAAGTGTATTTTCATACAAAAACTGTTAATTACAACTAACTTTGTCCATCCAAAACGAACTTTGTTCGTTGATATGAAGTTCCACCAGAAGTGTGTTTCCATACAGAAACTGTTAATTACAACTAACTTTGTCCATCCGATTCGAACTTTGTTCTTTCATATGAAGTTCCACCAGAAGTGTGTTTTCATACAAAAACTGTTAATTACAACTAACTTTGTCCATCCGATTCGAACTTTGTTCGTTGATTTGAAGTTCCACCAGAAGTTTGTTTTCATACAAAAACTGTTAATTACAACTCACTTTGTCCATCCGATTCGAACTTTGTTCTTTGATTTGAAGTTCCACCAGAAGTGTGTTTTCATACAAAAACTGTTAATAACAACTAACTTTGTCCATCCGATTCGAACTTTGTTCTTTGATATGAAGTTCCACCAGAAGTGTGTTTTCATACAAAAACTGTTAATTACAACTAACTTTGTCCATGCGATTCGAACTTTGTTCGTTGATATGAAGTTCCACCAGAAGTGTGTTTTCATACAAAAACTGTTAATTACAACTCACTTTGTCCATCCGATTCGAACTTTGTTCGTTGATATGAAGTTCCACCAGAAGTGTGTTTTCATACAAAAACTGTTAATTACAACTCACTTTGTCCATCCAAAACGAACTTTGTTCGATGATATGAAGTTCCACCAGAAGTGTGTTTTCATACAAAAACTGTTAATTACAACTAACTTTGTCCATCCGATTCGAACTTTGTTCTTTGATATGAAGTTCCACCAGAAGTGTGTTTTCATACAAAAACTGTTAATTACAACTCACTTTGTCCATCCAAAACGAACTTTGTTCTTTCATATGAAGTTCCACCAGAAGTGTGTTTTCATTCAAAAACTGTTAATTACAACTAACTTTGTCCATCCGATTCGAACTTTGTTCTTTGATTTGAAGTTCCACCAGAAGTATGTTTTCATACAAAAACTGTTAATTACAACTAACTTTGTCCATCCGATTCGAACTTTGTTCGTTGATATGAAGTTCCACCAGAAGTGTGTTTTCATACAAAAACTGTTAATTACAACTAACTTTGTCCATCCGATTCGAACTTTGTTCTTTCATATGAAGTTCCACCAGAAGTGTGTTTTCATACAAAAACTGTTAATTACAACTAACTTTGTCCATCCGATTCGAACTTTGTTCTTTCATATGAAGTTCCACCAGAAGTGTGTTTTCATACAAAAACTGTTAATTACAACTAACTTTGTCCATCCGATTCGAACTTTGTTCTTTGATTTGAAGTTCCACCAGAAGTATGTTTTCATACAAAAACTGTTAATTACAACTAACTTTGTCCATCCGATTCGAACTTTGTTCGTTGATATGAAGTTCCACCAGAAGTGTGTTTTCATACAAAAACTGTTAATTACAACTCACTTTGTCCATCCAAAACGAACTTTGTTCTTTGATATGAAGTTCCACCAGAAGTGAGTTTTCATACAAAAACTGTTAATTACAACTCACTTTGTCCATCCGATTCGAACTTTGTTCGTTGATATGAAGTTCCACCAGAAGTGTGTTTTCATACAAAAACTGTTAATTACAACTAACTTTGTCCATCCGATTCGAACTTTGTTCTTTGATTTGAAGTTCCACCAGAAGTATGTTTTCATACAAAAACTGTTAATTACAACTAACTTTGTCCATCCGATTCGAACTTTGTTCGTTGATATGAAGTTCCACCAGAAGTGTGTTTTCATACAAAAACTGTTAATTACAACTCACTTTGTCCATCCAAAACGAACTTTGTTCGATGATATGAAGTTCCACCAGAAGTGTGTTTTCATACAAAAACTGTTAATTACAACTAACTTTGTCCATCCGATTCGAACTTTGTTCTTTCATATGAAGTTCCACCAGAAGTGTGTTTTCATACAAAAACTGTTAATTACAACTAACTTTGTCCATCCGATTCGAACTTTGTTCTTTGATTTGCAGTTCCACCAGAAGTGAGTTTTGATACAAAAACTGTTAATTACAACTAACTTTGTCCATCCGATTCGAACTTTGTTCTTTGATTTGCAGTTCCTCCAGAAGTGTGTTTTCATACAAAAACTGTTAATTACAACTAACTTTGTCCATCCGATTCGAACTTTGTTCTTTGATTTGAAAATCAACCAGAAGTGTGTTTTCATACAAAAACTGTTAATTACAACTAACTTTGTCCATCCGATTCGAACTTTGTTCTTTGATTTGAAGTTCCACCAGAAGTGTGTTTTCATACAAAAACTGTTAATTACAACTCACTTTGTCCATCCGATTCGAACTTTGTTCGTTGATATGAAGTTCCACCAGAAGTGTGTTTTCATACAAAAACTGTTAATTACAACTCACTTTGTCCATCCAAAACGAACTTTGTTCTTTGATATGAAGTTCCACCAGAAGTGAGTTTTCATACAAAAACTGTTAATTACAACTCACTTTGTCCATCCTATTCGAACTTTGTTCGTTGATATGAAGTTCCACCAGAAGTGTGTTTTCATACAAAAACTGTTAATTACAACTCACTTTGTCCATCCAAAACGAACTTTGTTCTTTGATATGAAGTTCCACCAGAAGTGTGTTTTCATACAAAAACTGTTAATTACAACTAACTTTGTCCATGCGATTCGAACTTTGTTCGTTGATATGAAGTTCCACCAGAAGTGTGTTTTCATACAAAAACTGTTAATTACAACTAACTTTGTCCATCCGATTCGAACTTTGTTCTTTGATTTGAAGTTCCACCAGAAGTTTGTTTTCATACAAAAACTGTTAATTACAACTAACTTTGTTCATCCGATTCGAACTTTGTTCGTTGATATGAAGATCCACCAGAAGTGTGTTTTCATACAAAAACTGTTAATTACAACTCACTTTGTCCATCCGATTCGAACTTTGTTCTTTGATTTGAAGTTCCACCAGAAGTTTGTTTTCATACAAAAACTGTTAATTACAACTAACTTTGTCCATCCGATTCGAACTTTATTCTTTGATATGCAGTTCTACCAGAAGTGTGTTTTCATACAAAAACTGTTAATTACAACTAACTTTGTTCATCCGATTCGAACTTTGTTCTTTGATACGAAGTTCCACCAGAAGTGTGTTTTCATACAAAAACTGTTAATTAGAACTAACTTTGTCCATTCGATTCGAACTTTGTTCGTTGATATGAAGTTGCACCAGAAGTGTGTTTTCATACAAAAACTGTTAATTACAACTAACTTTGTTCATCCGATTCGAACTTTGTTCTTTGATACGAAGTTCCACCAGAAGTGTGTTTTCATACAAAAACTGTTAATTAGAACTAACTTTGTCCATTCGATTCGAATTTTGTTCGTTGATATGAAGTTCCACCAGAAGTGTGTTTTCATACAAAAACTGTTAATTACAACTAACTTTGTCCATTCGATTCGAACTTTGTTCGTTGATATGAAGTTCCACCAGAAGTGTGTTTTCATACAAAAACTGTTAATTACAACTAACTTTGTCCATCCGATTCGAACTTTGTTCTTTGATTTGAAGTTCCACCAGAAGTTTGTTTTCATACAAAAACTGTTAATTACAACTAACTTTGTTCATCCGATTCGAACTTTGTTCTTTGATTTGCAGTTCCTCCAGAAGTGTGTTTTCATACAAAATCTGTTAATTACAACTAACTTTGTCCATCGGATTCGAACTTTGTTCTTTGATTTGAAGTTCCACCAGAAGTGTGTTTTCATACAAAAACTGTTAATTACAACTCACTTTGTCCATCCGATTCGAACTTTGTTCTTTGATTTGAAGTTCCTCCAGAAGTGTGTTTTCATACAAAATCTGTTAATTACAACTAACTTTGTCCATCCGATTCGAACTTTGTTCGTTGATATGAAGATCCACCAGAAGTGTGTTTTCATACAAAAACTGTTAATTACAACTCACTTTGTCCATCCGATTCGAACTTTGTTCGTTGATATGAAGTTCCACCAGAAGTTTGTTTTCATACAAAAACTGTTAATTACAACTAACTTTGTCCATCCGATTCGAACTTTATTCTTTGATATGCAGTTCTACCAGAAGTGTGTTTTCATACAAAAACTGTTAATTACAACTAACTTTGTTCATCCGATTCGAACTTTGTTCTTTGATACGAAGTTCCACCAGAAGTGTGTTTTCATACAAAAACTGTTAATTAGAACTAACTTTGTCCATTCGATTCGAACTTTGTTCGTTGATATGAAGTTGCACCAGAAGTGTGTTTTCATACAAAAACTGTTAATTACAACTATTTTGTCCATCCGATTCGAACTTTGTTCTTTGATACGAAGTTCCACCAGAAGTGTGTTTTCATACAAAAACTGTTAATGAGAACTAACTTTGTCCATCCGATTCGAACTTTGTTCGTTGATATGAAGTTCCACCAGAAGTGTGTTTTCATACAAAAACTGTTAATTACAACTAACTTTGTCCATCCGATTCGAACTTTGTTCTTTGATTTGAAGTTCCACCAGAAGTGTGTTTTCATACAAATACTGTTAATTACAACTAACTTTGTCCATCGGATTCGAACTTTGTTCTTTGATTTGAAGTTCCACCAGAAGTGTGTTTTCATACAAAAACTGTTAATTACAACTAACTTTGTCCATCCGATTCGAACTTTGTTCTTTGATTTGAAGTTCCACCAGAAGTGTGTTTTCATACAAAAACTGTTAATTACAACTAACTTTGTCCATCCGATTCGAACTTTGTTCGTTGATATGAAGTTCCACCAGAAGTGTGTTTTCATACAAAAACTGTTAATTACAACTCACTTTGTCCATCCGATTCGAACTTTGTTCGTTGATATGAAGTTCCACCAGAAGTGTGTTTTCATACAAAAACTGTTAATTACAACTAACTTTGTCCATCCGATTCGAACTTTGTTCTTTGATATGAAGTTCCACCAGAAGTGTATTTTCATACAAAAACTGTTAATTACAACTAACTTTGTCCATCCAAAACGAACTTTGTTCGTTGATATGAAGTTCCACCAGAAGTGTGTTTCCATACAGAAACTGTTAATTACAACTAACTTTGTCCATCCGATTCGAACTTTGTTCTTTCATATGAAGTTCCACCAGAAGTGTGTTTTCATACAAAAACTGTTAATTACAACTAACTTTGTCCATCCGATTCGAACTTTGTTCTTTGATTTGAAGTTCCACCAGAAGTGTGTTTTCATACAAAAACTGTTAATTACAACTAACTTTGTCCATCCGATTCGAGCTTTGTTCTTTGATTTGAAGTTCCACCAGAAGTGTGTTTTCATACAAAAACTGTTAATTACAACTAACTTTGTCCATCCGATTCGAACTTTGTTCTTTGATATGAAGTTCCACCAGAAGTGTATTTTCATACAAAAACTGTTAATTACAACTAACTTTGTCCATCCAAAACGAACTTTGTTCGTTGATATGAAGTTCCACCAGAAGTGTGTTTCCATACAGAAACTGTTAATTACAACTAACTTTGTCCATCCGATTCGAACTTTGTTCTTTCATATGAAGTTCCACCAGAAGTGTGTTTTCATACAAAAACTGTTAATTACAACTAACTTTGTCCATCCGATTCGAACTTTGTTCGTTGATTTGAAGTTCCACCAGAAGTTTGTTTTCATACAAAAACTGTTAATTACAACTCACTTTGTCCATCCGATTCGAACTTTGTTCTTTGATTTGAAGTTCCACCAGAAGTGTGTTTTCATACAAAAACTGTTAATAACAACTAACTTTGTCCATCCGATTCGAACTTTGTTCTTTGATATGAAGTTCCACCAGAAGTGTGTTTTCATACAAAAACTGTTAATTACAACTAACTTTGTCCATGCGATTCGAACTTTGTTCGTTGATATGAAGTTCCACCAGAAGTGTGTTTTCATACAAAAACTGTTAATTACAACTAACTTTGTCCATCCGATTCGAACTTTGTTCTTTGATTTGAAGTTCCACCAGAAGTATGTTTTCATACAAAAACTGTTAATTACAACTAACTTTGTCCATCCGATTCGAACTTTGTTCGTTGATATGAAGTTCCACCAGAAGTGTGTTTTCATACAAAAACTGTTAATTACAACTCACTTTGTCCATCCGATTCGAACTTTGTTCGTTGATATGAAGTTCCACCAGAAGTGTGTTTTCATACAAAAACTGTTAATTACAACTAACTTTGTCCATCCGATTCGAACTTTGTTCTTTGATTTGAAGTTCCACCAGAAGTATGTTTTCATACAAAAACTGTTAATTACAACTAACTTTGTCCATCCGATTCGAACTTTGTTCGTTGATATGAAGTTCCACCAGAAGTGTGTTTTCATACAAAAACTGTTAATTACAACTCACTTTGTCCATCCAAAACGAACTTTGTTCGATGATATGAAGTTCCACCAGAAGTGTGTTTTCATACAAAAACTGTTAATTACAACTAACTTTGTCCATCCGGTTCGAACTTTGTTCTTTCATATGAAGTTCCACCAGAAGTGTGTTTTCATACAAAAACTGTTAATTACAACTAACTTTGTCCATCCGATTCGAACTTTGTTCTTTGATTTGCAGTTCCACCAGAAGTGAGTTTTGATACAAAAACTGTTAATTACAACTAACTTTGTCCATCCGATTCGAACTTTGTTCTTTGATTTGCAGTTCCTCCAGAAGTGTGTTTTCATACAAAAACTGTTAATTACAACACACTTTGTCCATCCGATTCGAACTTTGTTCTTTGATTTGAAAATCAACCAGAAGTGTGTTTTCATACAAAAACTGTTAATTACAACTAACTTTGTCCATCCGATTCGAACTTTGTTCTTTGATTTGAAGTTCCACCAGAAGTGTGTTTTCATACAAAAACTGTTAATTACAACTCACTTTGTCCATCCGATTCGAACTTTGTTCGTTGATATGAAGTTCCACCAGAAGTGTGTTTTCATACAAAAACTGTTAATTACAACTCACTTTGTCCATCCAAAACGAACTTTGTTCTTTGATATGAAGTTCCACCAGAAGTGAGTTTTCATACAAAAACTGTTAATTACAACTCACTTTGTCCATCCGATTCGAACTTTGTTCGTTGATATGAAGTTCCACCAGAAGTGTGTTTTCATACAAAAACTGTTAATTACAACTCACTTTGTCCATCCAAAACGAACTTTGTTCTTTGATATGAAGTTCCACCAGAAGTGTGTTTTCATACAAAAACTGTTAATTACAACTAACTTTGTCCATGCGATTCGAACTTTGTTCGTTGATATGAAGTTCCACCAGAAGTGTGTTTTCATACAAAAACTGTTAATTACAACTAACTTTGTCCATCCGATTCGAACTTTGTTCTTTGATTTGAAGTTCCACCAGAAGTTTGTTTTCATACAAAAACTGTTAATTACAACTAACTTTGTTCATCCGATTCGAACTTTGTTCGTTGATATGAAGATCCACCAGAAGTGTGTTTTCATACAAAAACTGTTAATTACAACTCACTTTGTCCATCCGATTCGAACTTTGTTCTTTGATTTGAAGTTCCACCAGAAGTTTGTTTTCATACAAAAACTGTTAATTACAACTAACTTTGTCCATCCGATTCGAACTTTATTCTTTGATATGCAGTTCTACCAGAAGTGTGTTTTCATACAAAAACTGTTAATTACAACTCACTTTGTTCATCCGATTCGAACTTTGTTCTTTGATACGAAGTTCCACCAGAAGTGTGTTTTCATACAAAAACTGTTAATTAGAACTAACTTTGTCCATTCGATTCGAACTTTGTTCGTTGATATGAAGTTACACCAGAAGTGTGTTTTCATACAAAAACTGTTAATTACAACTAACTTTGTCCATCCGATTCGAACTTTGTTCGTTGATATGAAGTTCCACCAGAAGTGTGTTTTCATACAAAAACTGTTAATTACAACTCACTTTGTCCATCCAAAACGAACTTTGTTCTTTGATATGAAGTTCCACCAGAAGTGAGTTTTCATACAAAAACTGTTAATTACAACTCACTTTGTCCATCCGATTCGAACTTTGTTCGTTGATATGAAGTTCCACCAGAAGTGTGTTTTCATACAAAAACTGTTAATTACAACTCACTTTGTCCATCCAAAACGAACTTTGTTCGATGATATGAAGTTCCACCAGAAGTGTGTTTTCATACAAAAACTGTTAATTACAACTAACTTTGTCCATCCGATTCGAACTTTGTTCTTTCATATGAAGTTCCAACAGAAGTGTGTTTTCATACAAAAACTGTTAATTACAACTAACTTTGTCCATCCGATTCGAACTTTGTTCTTTGATTTGCAGTTCCACCAGAAGTGAGTTTTGATACAAAAACTGTTAATTACAACTAACTTTGTCCATCCGATTCGAACTTTGTTCTTTGATTTGCAGTTCCTCCAGAAGTGTGTTTTCATACAAAAACTGTTAATTACAACACACTTTGTCCATCCGATTCGAACTTTGTTCTTTGATTTGAAAATCAACCAGAAGTGTGTTTTCATACAAAAACTGTTAATTACGACTAACTTTGTCCATCCGATTCGAACTTTGTTCTTTGATTTGAAGTTCCACCAGAAGTGTGTTTTCATACAAAAACTGTTAATTACAACTAACTTTGTCCATCCGATTCGAACTTTGTTCTTTGATTTGAAGTTCCACCAGAAGTGTGTTTTCATACAAAAACTGTTAATTACAACTCACTTTGTCCATCCGATTCGAACTTTGTTCGTTGATATGAAGTTCCACCAGAAGTGTGTTTTCATACAAAAACTGTTAATTACAACTCACTTTGTCCATCCAAAACGAACTTTGTTCTTTGATATGAAGTTCCACCAGAAGTGAGTTTTCATACAAAAACTGTTAATTACAACTCACTTTGTCCATCCGATTCGAACTTTGTTCGTTGATATGAAGTTCCACCAGAAGTGTGTTTTCATACAAAAACTGTTAATTACAACTCACTTTGTCCATCCAAAACGAACTTTGTTCTTTGATATGAAGTTCCACCAGAAGTGTGTTTTCATACAAAAACTGTTAATTACAACTAACTTTGTCCATGCGATTCGAACTTTGTTCGTTGATATGAAGTTCCACCAGAAGTGTGTTTTCATACAAAAACTGTTAATTACAACTAACTTTGTCCATCCGATTCGAACTTTGTTCTTTGATTTGAAGTTCCACCAGAAGTTTGTTTTCATACAAAAACTGTTAATTACAACTAACTTTGTTCATCCGATTCGAACTTTGTTCGTTGATATGAAGATCCACCAGAAGTGTGTTTTCATACAAAAACTGTTAATTACAACTCACTTTGTCCATCCGATTCGAACTTTGTTCTTTGATTTGAAGTTCCACCAGAAGTTTGTTTTCATACAAAAACTGTTAATTACAACTAACTTTGTCCATCCGATTCGAACTTTATTCTTTGATATGCAGTTCTACCAGAAGTGTGTTTTCATACAAAAACTGTTAATTACAACTAACTTTGTTCATCCGATTCGAACTTTGTTCTTTGATACGAAGTTCCACCAGAAGTGTGTTTTCATACAAAAACTGTTAATTAGAACTAACTTTGTCCATTCGATTCGAACTTTGTTCGTTGATATGAAGTTACACCAGAAGTGTGTTTTCATACAAAAACTGTTAATTACAACTAACTTTGTTCATCCGATTCGAACTTTGTTCTTTGATACGAAGTTCCACCAGAAGTGTGTTTTCATACAAAAACTGTTAATTAGAACTAACTTTGTCCATTCGATTCGAATTTTGTTCGTTGATATGAAGTTCCACCAGAAGTGTGTTTTCATACAAAAACTGTTAATTACAACTAACTTTGTCCATTCGATTCGAACTTTGTTCGTTGATATGAAGTTCCACCAGAAGTGTGTTTTCATACAAAAACTGTTAATTACAACTAACTTTGTCCATCCGATTCGAACTTTGTTCTTTGATATGAAGTTCCACCAGAAGTTTGTTTTCATACAAAAACTGTTAATTACAACTAACTTTGTCCATCCGATTCGAACTTTGTTCGTTGATATGAAGATCCACCAGAAGTGTGTTTTCATACAAAAACTGTTAATTACAACTAACTTTGTCCATCCGATTCGAACTTTGTTCTTTGATTTGAAGTTCCACCAGAAGTTTGTTTTCATACAAAAACTGTTAATTACAACTAACTTTGTCCATCCGATTCGAACTTTGTTCGTTGATATGAAGTTCCACCAGAAGTGTGTTTTCATACAAAAACTGTTAATTACAACTAACTTTGTTCATCCGATTCGAACTTTGTTCTTTGATTTGCAGTTCCTCCAGAAGTGTGTTTTCATACAAAAACTGTTAATTACAACTAACTTTGTCCATCGGATTCGAACTTTGTTCTTTGATTTGAAGTTCCACCAGAAGTGTGTTTTCATACAAAAACTGTTAATTACAACTAACTTTGTCCATCCGATTCGAACTTTGTTCGTTGATATGAAGATCCACCAGAAGTGTGTTTTCATACAAAAACTGTTAATTACAACTAACTTTGTCCATCCAATTCGAACTTTGTTCTTTGAGTTGAAGTTCCACCAGAAGTTTGTTTTCATACAAAAACTGTTAATTACAACTAACTTTGTCCATCCGATTCGAACTTTATTCTTTGATATGCAGTTCTACCAGAAGTGTGTTTTCATACAAAAACTGTTAATTACAACTAACTTTGTTCATCCGATTCGAACTTTGTTCTTTGATACGAAGTTCCACCAGAAGTGTGTTTTCATACAAAAACTGTTAATTAGAACTAACTTTGTCCATTCGATTCGAACTTTGTTCGTTGATATGAAGTTGCACCAGAAGTGTGTTTTCATACAAAAACTGTTAATTACAACTATTTTGTCCATCCGATTCGAACTTTGTTCTTTGATACGAAGTTCCACCAGAAGTGTGTTTTCATACAAAAACTGTTAATGAGAACTAACTTTGTCCATCCGATTCGAACTTTGTTCGTTGATATGAAGTTCCACCAGAAGTGTGTTTTCATACAAAAACTGTTAATTACAACTAACTTTGTCCATCCGATTCGAACTTTGTTCTTTGATTTGAAGTTCCACCAGAAGTGTGTTTTCATACAAATACTGTTAATTACAACTAACTTTGTCCATCGGATTCGAACTTTGTTCTTTGATATGAAGTTCCACCAGAAGTGAGTTTTCATACAAAAACTGTTAATTACAACTAACTTTGTCCATCCGATTCGAACTTTGTTCTTTGATTTGAAGTTCCACCAGAAGTGTGTTTTCATACAAAAACTGTTAATTACAACTAACTTCGTCCATCCGATTCGAACTTTGTTCTTTGATTTGAAGTTCCACCAGAAGGGTGTTTTCATACAAAAACTGTTAATTACAACTAACTTTGTCCATCCGATTCGAACTTTGTTCGTTGATATGAAGTTCCACCAGAAGTGTGTTTTCATACAAAAACTGTTAATTACAACTCACTTTGTCCATCCGATTCGAACTTTGTTCGTTGATATGAAGTTCCACCAGAAGTGTGTTTTCATACAAAAACTGTTAATTACAACTAACTTTGTCCATCCGATTCGAACTTTGTTCTTTGATATGAAGTTCCACCAGAAGTGTATTTTCATACAAAAACTGTTAATTACAACTAACTTTGTCCATCCAAAACGAACTTTGTTCGTTGATATGAAGTTCCACCAGAAGTGTGTTTCCATACAGAAACTGTTAATTACAACTAACTTTGTCCATCCGATTCGAACTTTGTTCTTTCATATGAAGTTCCACCAGAAGTGTGTTTTCATACAAAAACTGTTAATTACAACTAACTTTGTCCATCCGATTCGAACTTTGTTCTTTGATACGAAGTTCCACCAGAAGTGTGTTTTCATACAAAAACTGTTAATTACAACTAACTTTGTCCATTCGATTCGAACTTTGTTCGTTGATATGAAGTTGCACCAGAAGTGTGTTTTCATACAAAAACTGTTAATTACAACTATTTTGTCCATCCGATTCGAACTTTGTTGTTTGATACGAAGTTCCACCAGAAGTGTGTTTTCATACAAAAACTGTTAATGAGAACTAACTTTGTCCATCCGATTCGAACTTTGTTCGTTGATATGAAGTTCCACCAGAAGTGTGTTTTCATACAAAAACTGTTAATTACAACTAACTTTGTCCATCCGATTCGAACTTTGTTCTTTGATTTGAAGTTCCACCAGAAGTGTGTTTTCATACAAATACTGTTAATTACAACTAACTTTGTCCATCGGATTCGAACTTTGTTCTTTGATTTGAAGTTCCACCAGAAGTGTGTTTTCATACAAAAACTGTTAATTACAACTAACTTTGTCCATCCGATTCGAACTTTGTTCTTTGATTTGAAGTTCCACCAGAAGTGTGTTTTCATACAAAAACTGTTAATTACAACTAACTTTGTCCATCCGATTCGAACTTTGTTCTTTGATTTGAAGTTCCACCAGAAGTGTGTTTTCATACAAAAACTGTTAATTACAACTAACTTTGTCCATCCGATTCGAACTTTGTTCTTTGATATGAAGTTCCACCAGAAGTGAGTTTTCATACAAAAACTGTTAATTACAACTAACTTTGTCCATCCGATTCGAACTTTGTTCTTTGATTTGAAGTTCCACCAGAAGTGTGTTTTCATACAAATACTGTTAATTACAACTAACTTTGTCCATCGGATTCGAACTTTGTTCTTTGATTTGAAGTTCCACCAGAAGTGTGTTTTCATACAAAAACTGTTAATTACAACTAACTTTGTCCATCCGATTCGAACTTTGTTCTTTGATTTGAAGTTCCACCAGAAGTGTGTTTTCATACAAAAACTGTTAATTACAACTAACTTTGTCCATCCGATTCGAACTTTGTTCTTTGATTTGAAGTTCCACCAGAAGTGTGTTTTCATACAAATACTGTTAATTACAACTAACTTTGTCCATCGGATTCGAACTTTGTTCTTTGATTTGAAGTTCCACCAGAAGTGTGTTTTCATACAAAAACTGTTAATTACAACTAACTTTGTCCATCCGATTCGAACTTTGTTCTTTGATTTGAAGTTCCACCAGAAGTGTGTTTTCATACAAAAACTGTTAATTACAACTAACTTTGTCCATCCGATTCGAACTTTGTTCTTTGATTTGAAGTTCCACCAGAAGGGTGTTTTCATACAAAAACTGTTAATTACAACTAACTTTGTCCATCCGATTCGAACTTTGTTCTTTGATTTGAAGTTCCACCAGAAGTGTGTTTTCATACAAAAACTGTTAATTACAACTAACTTTGTCCATCCGATTCGAACTTTGTTCTTTGATTTGAAGTTCCACCAGAAGTGTGTTTTCATACAAAAACTGTTAATTACAACTAACTTTGTCCATCGGATTCGAACTTTGTTCTTTGATTTGAAGTTCCACCAGAAGTGTGTTTTCATACAAAAACTGTTAATTACAACTAACTTCGTCCATCCGATTCGAACTTTGTTCTTTGATTTGAAGTTCCACCAGAAGGGTGTTTTCATACAAAAACTGTTAATTACAACTAACTTTGTCCATCCGATTCGAACTTTGTTCGTTGATATGAAGTTCCACCAGAAGTGTGTTTTCATACAAAAACTGTTAATTACAACTAACTTTGTCCATCCGATTCGAACTTTGTTCTTTGATATGAAGTTCCACCAGAAGTGAGTTTTCATACAAAAACTGTTAATTACAACTAACTTTGTCCATCCGATTCGAACTTTGTTCTTTGATTTGAAGTTCCACCAGAAGTGTGTTTTCATACAAAAACTGTTAATTACAACTAACTTTGTCCATCCGATTCGAACTTTGTTCTTTGATTTGAAGTTCCACCAGAAGTGTGTTTTCATACAAAAACTGTTAATTACAACTAACTTTGTCCATCCGATTCGAACTTTGTTCTTTGATTTGAAGTTCCACCAGAAGTGTGTTTTCATACAAAAACTGTTAATTACAACTAACTTTGTCCATCCGATTCAAACTTTGTTCTTTGATTTGAAGTTCCACCAGAAGTGTGTTTTCATACAAAAACTGTTAATTACAACTAACTTTGTCCATCCGATTCGAACTTTGTTCTTTGATTTGAAGTTCCACCAGAAGTGTGTTTTCATACAAAAACTGTTAATTACAACTAACTTTGTCCATCGGATTCGAACTTTGTTCTTTGATTTGAAGTTCCACCAGAAGTGTGTTTTCATACAAAAACTGTTAATTACAACTAACTTTGTCCATCCGATTCGAACTTTGTTCTTTGATTTGAAGTTCCACCAGAAGTGTGTTTTCATACAAAAACTGTTAATTACAACTAACTTTGTCCATCCGATTCGAACTTTGTTCTTTGATTTGAAGTTCCACCAGAAGTGTGTTTTCATACAAAAACTGTTAATTACAACTAACTTTGTCCATCCGATTCGAACTTTGTTCGTTGATATGAAGTTGCACCAGAAGTGTGTTTTCATACAAAAACTGTTAATTACAACTAACTTTGTCCATCCGATTCGAACTTTGTTCTTTGATATGAAGTTCCACCAGAAGTGAGTTTTCATACAAAAACTGTTAATTACAACTAACTTTGTCCATCCGATGCGAACTTTGTACTTTGATATGAAGTTGCACCAGAAGTGTGTTTTCATACAAAAACTGTTAATTACAACTAACTTTGTCCATCCGATTCGAACTTTGTTCGTTGATATGAAGTTCCACCAGAAGTGTGTTTTCATACAAAAACTGTTAATTACAACTAACTTTGTCCATCCGATTCGAACTTTGTTCTTTGATTTGAAGTTCCACCAGAAGTGTGTTTTCATACAAAAACTGTTAATTACAACTAACTTTGTCCATCCGATTCGAGCTTTGTTCTTTGATTTGAAGTTCCACCAGAAGTGTGTTTTCATACAAAAACTGTTAATTACAACTAACTTTGTCCATCCGATTCGAACTTTGTTCTTTGATTTGAAGTTCCACCAGAAGTGTATTTTCATACAAAAACTGTTAATTACAACTAACTTTGTCCATCCAAAACGAACTTTGTTCGTTGATATGAAGTTCCACCAGAAGTGTGTTTCCATACAGAAACTGTTAATTACAACTAACTTTGTCCATCCGATTCGAACTTTGTTCTTTCATATGAAGTTCCACCAGAAGTGTGTTTTCATACAAAAACTGTTAATTACAACTAACTTTGTCCATCCGATTCGAACTTTGTTCGTTGATTTGAAGTTCCACCAGAAGTTTGTTTTCATACAAAAACTGTTAATTACAACTCACTTTGTCCATCCGATTCGAACTTTGTTCTTTGATTTGAAGTTCCACCAGAAGTGTGTTTTCATACAAAAACTGTTAATTACAACTAACTTTGTCCATCCGATTCGAACTTTGTTCTTTGATATGAAGTTCCACCAGAAGTGTGTTTTCATACAAAAACTGTTAATTACAACTAACTTTGTCCATGCGATTCGAACTTTGTTCGTTGATATGAAGTTCCACCAGAAGTGTGTTTTCATACAAAAACTGTTAATTACAACTCACTTTGTCCATCCGATTCGAACTTTGTTCTTTGATTTGAAGTTCCACCAGAAGTGTGTTTTGATACAAAAACTGTTAATTACAACTAACTTTGTCCATCCGATTCGAACTTTGTTCTTTGATTTGAAGTTCCACCAGAAGTATGTTTTCATACAAAAACTGTTAATTACAACTAACTTTGTCCATCCGATTCGAACTTTGTTCGTTGATATGAAGTTCCACCAGAAGTGTGTTTTCATACAAAAACTGTTAATTACAACTCACTTTGTCCATCCGATTCGAACTTTGTTCGTTGATATGAAGTTCCACCAGAAGTGTGTTTTCATACAAAAACTGTTAATTACAACTCACTTTGTCCATCCAAAACGAACTTTGTTCGATGATATGAAGTTCCACCAGAAGTGTGTTTTCATACAAAAACTGTTAATTACAACTAACTTTGTCCATCCGATTCGAACTTTGTTCTTTCATATGAAGTTCCACCAGAAGTGAGTTTGCATACAAAAACTGTTAATTACAACTAACTTTGTCCATCCGATTCGAACTTTGTTCTTTGATTTGAAGTTCCACCAGAAGTTTGTTTTCATACAAAAACTGTTAATTACAACTAACTTTGTCCATCCGATTCGAACTTTGTTCTTTGATTTGCAGTTCCTCCAGAAGTGTGTTTTCATACAAAAACTGTTAATTACAACTAACTTTGTCCATCCGATTCGAACTTTGTTCGTTGATATGATGTTCCACCAGAAGTGTGTTTTCATACAAAAACTGTTAATTACAACTCACTTTGTCCATCCAAAACGAACTTTGTTCTTTGATATGAAGTTCCACCAGAAGTGAGTTTTCATACAAAAACTGTTAATTACAACTCACTTTGTCCATCCGATTCGAACTTTGTTCGTTGATATGAAGTTCCACCAGAAGTGTGTTTTCATACAAAAACTGTTAATTACAACTAACTTTGTCCATGCGATTCGAACTTTGTTCTTTGATTTGAAGTTCCACCAGAAGTGTGTTTTCATACAAAAACTGTTAATTACAACTCACTTTGTCCATCCAAAACGAACTTTGTTCTTTGATATGAAGTTCCACCAGAAGTGTGTTTTCATACAAAAACTGTTAATTACAACTAACTTTGTCCATCCGATTCTAACTTTGTTCTTTGATTTGAAAATCAACCAGAAGTGTGTTTTCATACAAAAACTGTTAATTACAACTAACTTTGTCCATCCGATTCGAACTTTGTTCTTTGATTTGAAGTTCCACCAGAAGTGTGTTTTCATACAAAAACTGTTAATTACAACTCACTTTGTCCATCCGATTCGAACTTTGTTCGTTGATATGATGTTCCACCAGAAGTGTGTTTTCATACAAAAACTGTTAATTACAACTCACTTTGTCCATCCAAAACGAACTTTGTTCTTTGATATGAAGTTCCACCAGAAGTGTGTTTTCATACAAAAACTGTTAATTACAACTAACTTTGTCCATCCGATTCTAACTTTGTTCTTTGATTTGAAAATCAACCAGAAGTGTGTTTTCATACAAAAACTGTTAATTACAACTAACTTTGTCCATCCGATTCGAACTTTGTTCTTTGATTTGAAGTTCCACCAGAAGTGTGTTTTCATACAAAAACTGTTAATTACAACTCACTTTGTCCATCCGATTCGAACTTTGTTCGTTGATATGATGTTCCACCAGAAGTGTGTTTTCATACAAAAACTGTTAATTACAACTCACTTTGTCCATCCAAAACGAACTTTGTTCTTTGATATGAAGTTCCACCAGAAGTGAGTTTTCATACAAAAACTGTTAATTACAACTCACTTTGTCCATCCGATTCGAACTTTGTTCGTTGATATGAAGTTCCACCAGAAGTGTGTTTTCATACAAAAACTGTTAATTACAACTAACTTTGTCCATGCGATTCGAACTTTGTTCGTTGGTATGAAGTTCCACCAGAAGTGTGTTTTCATACAAAAACTGTTAATTACAACTAACTTTGTCCATCCGATTCGAATTTTGTTCTTTGATTTGAAGTTCCACCAGAAGTTTGTTTTCATACAAAAACTGTTAATTACAACTAACTTTGTCCATCCGATTCGAACTTTGTTCTTTGATTTGCAGTTCCTCCAGAAGTGTGTTTTCATACAAAAACTGTTAATTACAACTAACTTTGTCCATCCGATTCGAACTTTGTTCTTTGATACGAAGTTCCACCAGAAGTGTGTTTTCATACAAAAACTGTTAATTACAACTAACTTTGTCCATCCGATTCGAACTTTGTTCTTTGATTTGAAGTTCCACCAGAAGTATGTTTTCATACAAAAACTGTTAATTACAACTAACTTTGTCCATCCGATTCGAACTTTGTTCGTTGATTTGAAGTTCCACCAGAAGTTTGTTTTCATACAAAAACTATTAATTACAACTCACTTTGTCCATCCGATTCGAACTTTGTTGTTTGATTTGAAGTTCCACCAGAAGTGTGTTTTCATACAAAAACTGTTAATTACAACTAACTTTGTCCATCCGATTCGAACTTTGTTCTTTGATATGAAGTTCCACCAGAAGTGTGTTTTCATACAAAAACTGTTAATTACAACTAACTTTGTCCATCCGATTCGAACTTTGTTCTTTGATTTGAAAATCCACCAGAAGTGTGTTTTCATACAAAAACTGTTAATTACAACTAACTTTGTCCATCCGATTCGAACTTTGTTCTTTGATTTGAAGTTCCACCAGAAGTGTGTTTTCATACAAAAACTGTTAATTACAACTAACTTTGTCCATCCGATTCGAACTTTGTTCTTTGATTTGAAGTTCCACCAGAAGTGTGTTTCCATACAAAAACTGTTAATTACAACTAACTTTGTCCATCCGATGCGAACTTTGTTCGTTGATATGAAGTTCCACCAGAAGTGTGTTTTCATACAAAAACTGTTAATTACAACTCACTTTGTCCATCCGATTCGAACTTTGTTCGTTGATATGAAGTTCCACCAGAAGTGTGTTTTCATACAAAAACTGTTAATTACAACTCACTTTGTCCATCCAAAACGAACTTTGTTCTTTGATATGAAGTTCCACCAGAAGTGTGTTTTCATACAAAAACTGTTAATTACAACTAACTTTGTCCATGCGATTCGAACTTTGTTCGTTGATATGAAGTTCCACCAGAAGTGTGTTTTCATACAAAAACTGTTAATTACAACTCACTTTGTCCATCCGATTCGAACTTTGTTCTTTGATTTGAAGTTCCACCAGAAGTGTGTTTTCATACAAAAACTGTTAATTACAACTAACTTTGTCCATCCGATTCGAACTTTGTTCTTTGATTTGAAGTTCCACCAGAAGTATGTTTTCATACAAAAACTGTTAATTACAACTAACTTTGTCCATCCGATTCGAACTTTGTTCGTTGATATGAAGTTCCACCAGAAGTGTGTTTTCATACAAAAACTGTTAATTACAACTCACTTTGTCCATCCAAAACGAACTTTGTTCTTTGATATGAAGTTCCACCAGAAGTGTGTTTTCATACAAAAACTGTTAATTACAACTAACTTTGTCCATCCGATTCGAACTTTGTTCGTTGATATGAAGTTCCACCAGAAGTGTGTTTTCATACAAAAACTGTTAATTACAACTCACTTTGTCCATCCGATTCGAACTTTGTTCGTTGATATGAAGTTCCACCAGAAGTGTGTTTTCATACAAAAACTGTTAATTACAACTCACTTTGTCCATCCAAAACGAACTTTGTTCGATAATATGAAGTTCCACCAGAAGTGTGTTTTCATACAGAAACTGTTAATTACAACTAACTTTGTCCATCCGATTCGAACTTTGTTCTTTCATATGAAGTTCCACCAGAAGTGAGTTTTCATACAAAAACTGTTAATTACAACTAACTTTGTCCATCCGATTCGAACTTTGTTCTTTGATTTGAAGTTCCACCAGAAGTTTGTTTTCATACAAAAACTGTTAATTACAACTAACTTTGTCCATCCGATTCGAACTTTGTTCGTTGATATGAAGTTCCACCAGAAGTGTGTTTTCATACAAAAACTGTTAATTACAACTCACTTTGTCCATCCGATTCGAACTTTGTTCTTTGATTTGAAGTTCCACCAGAAGTGTGTTTTCATACAAAAACTGTTAATTACAACTAACTTTGTCCATCCGATTCGAACTTTGTTCTTTGATTTGAAGTTCCGCCAGAAGTGTGTTTTCATACAAAAACTGTTAATTACAACTAACTTTGTCCGTCCGATGCGAAGTTTGTTCGTTGATTTGAAGTTCCACCAGAAGTTTGTTTTCATACAAAAACTGTTAATTACAACTAACTTTGTCCATCCGATTCGAACTTTGTTCTTTGATTTGCAGTTCCACCAGAAGTTTGTTTTCATACAAAAACTGTTAATTACAACTAACTTTGTCCATCCGATTCGAACTTTGTTCGTTGATATGAAGTTGCACCAGAAGTGTGTTTTCATACAAAAACTGTTAATTACAACTAACTTTGTCCATCCGATTCGAACTTTGTTCTTTGATATGAAGTTCCACCAGAAGTGAGTTTTCATACAAAAACTGTTAATTACAACTAACTTTGTCCATCCGATGCGAACTTTGTACTTTGATATGAAGTTGCACCAGAAGTGTGTTTTCATACAAAAACTGTTAATTACAACTAACTTTGTCCATCCGATTCGAACTTTGTTCTTTGATTTGCAGTTCCACCAGAAGTGTGTTTTCATACAAAAACTGTTAATTACAACTAACTTTGTCCATCCGATTCGAACCTTGTTCTTTGATTTGAAGTTCCACCAGAAGTGTGTTTTCATACAAAAACTGTTAATTACAACTAACTTTGTCCATCCGATTCGAACTTTGTTCTTTGATTTGAAGTTCCACCAGAAGTGTGTTTTCATACAAAAACTGTTAATTACAACTTACTTTGTCCATCCGATTCGAACTTTGTTCTTTGATTTGAAGTTCCACCAGAAGTGTGTTTTCATACAAAAGCTGTTAATTACAACTAACTTTGTCCATCCGATGCGAACTTTGTACTTTGATATGAAGTTGCACCAGAAGTGTGTTTTCATACAAAAACTGTTAGTTACATCTAACTTTGTCCATCCGATTCGAACTTTGTACTTTGATTTGAAGTTCCACCAGAAGTGTATTTTCATACAAAAACTGTTAATTAGAACTAACTTTGTCCATCCGATTCGAACTTTGTTCGTTGATATGAAGTTCCACCAGAAGTGTGTTTTCATACAAAAACTGTTAATTACAACTAACTTTGTCCATCCGATTCGAACTTTGTTCTTTGATTTGCAGTTCCACCAGAAGTTTGTTTTCATACAAAAACTGTTAATTACAACTAACTTTGTCCATCCGATTCGAACTTTGTTCGTTGATATGAAGTTGCACCAGAAGTGTGTTTTCATACAAAAACTGTTAATTACAACTAACTTTGTCCATCCGATGCGAACTTTGTACTTTGATATGAAGTTGCACCAGAAGTGTGTTTTCATACAAAAACTGTTAATTACAACTTACTTTGTCCATCCGATTCGAACTTTGTTCTTTGATTTGCAGTTCCACCAGAAGTTTGTTTTCATACAAAAACTGTTAATTACAACTAACTTTGTCCATCCGATTCGAACTTTGTTCGTTGATATGAAGTTGCACCAGAAGTGAGTTTTCATACAAAAACTGTTAATTACAACTAACTTTGTCCATCCGATGCGAACTTTGTACTTTGATATGAAGTTGCACCAGAAGTGTGTTTTCATACAAAAACTGTTAATTACAACTAACTTTGTCCATCCGATTCGAACTTTGTTCTTTGATTTGCAGTTCCACCAGAAGTTTGTTTTCATACAAAAACTGTTAATTACAACTAACTTTGTCCATCCGATTCGAACTTTGTTCGTTGATATGAAGTTGCACCAGAAGTGTGTTTTCATACAAAAACTGTTAATTACAACTAACTTTGTCCATCCGATTCGAACTTTGTTCGTTGATATGAAGTTCCACCAGAAGTGTGTTTTCATACAAAAACTGTTAATTACAACTAACTTTGTCCATCCGATTCGAACTTTGTTCTTTGATTTGCAGTTCCACCAGAAGTTTGTTTTCATACAAAAACTGTTAATTACAACTAACTTTGTCCATCCGATTCGAACTTTGTTCGTTGATATGAAGTTCCACCAGAAGTGAGTTTTCATACCAAAACTGTTAATTACAACTAACTTTGTCCATCCGATGCGAACTTTGTACTTTGATATGAAGTTGCACCAGAAGTGTGTTTTCATACAAAAACTGTTAATTACAACTAACTTTGTCCATCCGATTCGAACTTTGTTCTTTGATTTGCAGTTCCACCAGAAGTGTGTTTTCATACAAAAACTGTTAATTACAACTAACTTTGTCCATCCGATTCGAACTTTGTTCTTTGATTTGAAGTTCCACCAGAAGTGTGTTTTCATACAAAAACTGTTAATTACAACTAACTTTGTCCATCCGATTCGAACTTTGTTCTTTGATTTGAAGTTCCACCAGAAGTGTGTTTTCATACAAAAACTGTTAATTACAACTAACTTTGTCCGTCCGATTCGAACTTTGTTCTTTGATATGAAGTTCCACCAGAAGTGTGTTTTCATACAAAAACTGTTAATTACAACTAACTTTGTCCATCCGATTCGAACTTTGTTCGTTGATATGAAGTTCCACCAGAAGTGTGTTTTCATACAAAAACTGTTAATTACAACTAACTTTGTCCGTCCGATTCGAACTTTGTTCTTTGATATGAAGTTCCACCAGAAGTGTGTTTTCATACAAAAACTGTTAATTACAACTAACTTTGTCCATCCGATTCGAACTTTGTTCTTTCATATGAAGTTCCACCAGAAGTGAGTTTTCATACAAAAACTGTTAATTACAACTAACTTTGTCCATCCGATTCGAACTTTGTTCTTTGATTTGAAGTTCCACCAGAAGTTTGTTTTCATACAAAAACTGTTAATTACAACTAACTTTGTCCATCCGATTCGAACTTTGTTCGTTGATATGAAGTTTCACCAGAAGTGTGTTTTCATACAAAAACTGTTAATTCCAACTCACTTTGTCCATCCGATTCGAACTTTGTTCTTTGATTTGAAGTTCCACCAGAAGTGTGTTTTCATACAAAAACTGTTAATTACAACTAACTTTGTCCATCCGATTCGAACTTTGTTCTTTGGTTTGCAGTTCCACCAGAAGTGTGTTTTCATACAAAAACTGTTAATTCCAACTAACTTTGTCCATCCGATTCGAACTTTCTTCTTTGATTTGAAGTTCCACCAGAAGTGTGTTTTCATACAAAAACTGTTAATTACAACTAACTTTGTCCATCCGATTCGAACTTTGTTCTTTGATTTGCAGTTCCACCAGAAGTGTGTTTTCATACAAAAACTGTTAATTACAACTAACTTTGTCCATCCGATTCGAACTTTGTTCTTTGATATGAAGTTCCACCAGAAGTGAGTTTTGATACAAAAACTGTTAATTACAACTAACTTTGTCCATCCGATTCGAACTTTGTTCTTTGATATGAAGTTCCACCAGAAGTGAGTTTTCATACAAAAACTGTTAATTACAACTAACTTTGTCCATCCGATTCGAACTTTGTTCTTTGATTTGAAGTTCCACCAGAAGTTTGCTTTCATACAAAAACTGTTAATTACAACTAACTTTGTCCATCCGATTCGAACTTTGTTCGTTGATATGAAGTTCCACCAGAAGTGTGTTTTCATACAAAAACTGTTAATTCCAACTCACTTTGTCCATCCGATTCGAACTTTGTTCTTTGATTTGAAGTTCCACCAGAAGTGTGTTTTCATACAAAAACTGTTAATTACAACTAACTTTGTCCATCCGATTCGAACTTTGTTCTTTGATTTGCAGTTCCACCAGAAGTGTGTTTTCATACAAAAACTGTTAATTACAACTAACTTTGTCCATCCGATTCGAACTTTGTTCTTTGATTTGAAGTTCCACCAGAAGTGTGTTTTCATACAAAAACTGTTAATTCCAACTCACTTTGTCCATCCGATTCGAACTTTGTTCTTTGATTTGAAGTTCCACCAGAAGTGTGTTTTCATACAAAAACTGTTAATTACAACTAACTTTGTCCATCCGATTCGAACTTTGTTCTTTGATTTGCAGTTCCACCAGAAGTGTGTTTTCATACAAAAACTGTTAATTACAACTAACTTTGTCCATCCGATTCGAACTTTGTTCTTTGATTTGAAGTTCCACCAGAAGTGTGTTTTCATACAAAAACTGTTAATTACAACTAACTTTGTCCATCCGATTCGAACTTTGTTCTTTGATATGAAGTTCCACCAGAAGTGTTTTTTCATACAAAAACTGTTAATTACAACTAACTTTGTCCATCCGATTCGAACTTTGTTCTTTGATTTGAAGTTCCACCAGAAGTGTGTTTTCATACAAAAACTGTTAATTACAACTAACTTTGTCCATCCGATTCGAACTTTGTTCTTTGATATGAAGTTCCACCAGAAGTGAGTTTTCATACAAAAACTGTTAATTACAACTAACTTTGTCCATCCGATGCGAACTTTGTACTTTGATATGAAGTTGCACCAGAAGTGTGTTTTCATACAAAAACTGTTAATTACAACTAACTTTGTCCATCCGATTCGAACTTTGTTCTTTGATTTGCAGTTCCACCAGAAGTGTGTTTTCATACAAAAACTGTTAATTACAACTAACTTTGTCCATCCGATTCGAACTTTGTTCTTTGATTTGCAGTTCCACCAGAAGTGTGTTTTCATACAAAAACTGTTAATTACAACTAACTTTGTCCATCCGATTCGAACTTTGTTCTTTGATTTGCAGTTCCACCAGAAGTGTGTTTTCATACAAAAACTGTTAATTACAACTAACTTTGTCCATCCGATTCGAACTTTGTTCTTTGATTTGCAGTTCCACCAGAAGTGTGTTTTCATACAAAAACTGTTAATTACAACTAACTTTGTCCATCCGATTCGAACTTTGTTCTTTGATTTGAAGTTCCACCAGAAGTGTGTTTTCATACAAAAACTGTTAATTACAACTAACTTTGTCCATCCGATTCGAACTTTGTTCTTTGATATGAAGTTCCACTAGAAGTGTTTTTTCATACAAAAACTGTTAATTACAACTAACTTTGTCCATCCGATTCGAACTTTGTTCTTTGATTTGAAGTTCCACCAGAAGTGTGTTTTCATACAAAAACTGTTAATTACAACTAACTTTGTCCATCCGATTCGAACTTTGTTCTTTGATTTG